>NW_027275343.1:0-61237 GCF_030028105.1 Mobula birostris
AGCTTTCATGCAGGTGTTTCAGGGCATGAGATTCAGGGCATGAGTTTCAGTGCATGAGTTTGAGGGCAGGAGTTTCAAGGCATGAGATTCAGGGCATGAGTTTCAGTGCATGAGTTTGAGGCAGGAGTTTCAGGCATGAGATTCAGGGCATGAGTTTCAGGGCATGAGATTCAGGCAGGTATTTCAGGGCATGTAATTCAGGGCATGAGTTTCTGGCAGATGAATCAGGCATGAGTTTTAGGGCATGTGATTCAGGGCATGAGCTTCAGTGCAGTGCTGAGTTTCAGGGCAGGAGTTTCAGGGTATGTGATTTAGGGCATGAGTTTCAGGGCATGAGATTCAGGCGTGAGATTCAGGCATGAGTTTCAGAGCATGAGATTCAGGGCATGAGATTCAGGCATGATTTTCAGGGCAGGAGATTCAGGCAGGTGTTCAGTGCAGGAGTTTCAGGGCATGAGATTCAGGCATGAGATTCAGGGCATGAGATTCAGGGCTTCATTTCAGGGTAGGAGATCAGGGCAGGTGTTTCAGTGCAGGAGTTTCAGGCACGAGATTCAGGGCATGAGATTCAGGGCATGAGTTTCAGGACATAAGTTTCAGGGCATGAGTTTCAGGGCAGGAGTTTCAGGGCATGTGATTCAAGCGTGAGTTTCAGATATTAGATTCATGGCATGAGTTCAGTGCAGGTGTTTCAGGGCTGAGATCAGGGCATGAGTTCAGTGCATGAGTTTGAGGGCAGAGTTCAAGGCATGAGCATGGGCATGAGTTTCAGTGCATGAGTTTGAGGGCAGGAGTTTCAAGGCATGAGATTCAGGCATGAGTTTCAGTGCATGAGTTTGAGGGCAGGAGTTTCAGGTCATGAGATTCAGGGCATGAGTTTCAGGGCATGAGATTCAGGGCAGGTATTTCAGGGCATGTAATTCAGGGCATGAGTTTCTGGCAGATGATTCAGGCATGAGTTTTAGGGCATGTGATTCAGGGCATGAGTTTCAGTGCATGAGTTTTAGGGCAGGAGTTTCAGGGTATGTGATTTAGGGCATGAGTTTCAGGGCATGAGATTCAGGGCTGAGTTTCAGGGCAGAGTTCAGGGCATGAGTTGAGGGCATGAGATTCAGGGCTTGAGTTTCAGTGCAGGAACTTGAGGGCATGAGATTCAGTGCACGAGTTTCAGAGCATGAGTTTCAGGGCATGAGATTCAGGGCATGAGTTTCAGGGCAGGTGTTTCAGTGCAGGATTTCAGGACATGAGATTCAGGCTTGAGTTTCAGTGCAGGAACTTGAGGGCATGAGATTCAGTGCACGAGTTTCAGAGCATGAGTTTCAGGCATGAGATTCAGGGCATGAGTTTCAGGGCAGGTGTTTCAGTGCAGGAGTTTCAGGGACATGAGATTCAGGGCATGAGTTTCAGTGCAGTAACTTGAGGTCATGAGATTCAGTGCACGAGTTTCAGAGCGTGAGATTCAGGGCATGAGATTCAGGGCATGAGTTTCAGGGCAGGAGATTCAGGCAGGTGTTCAGTGCAGGATTTTCAGGGCATGAGATTCAGGACATGAGATTCAGGGCATGAGTTTTAGGACAGGAGATTCAGGGCAGAGTTTCAGGGCATGAGTTTCAGGGCAGGAGTTTCAGGCATGTAATTCAGGGCGTGAGTTTCAGGATATGAGATTCATGGCATGAGTTTCAGTGCGTTAGTTTCAGGGCATTTAATTCAGGGCATGAGTTTCAGGGCATGAGATTCAGTGCAGGTATTTCAGGGCATGTAATTCAGGGCATGAGTTCTGGGCAGATGATTCAGGGCAGGAGTTTTAGGGCATGTGATTCAGGGCATGAGTTTCAGTGCATGAGTTTCAGGGCAGGAGTTTCAGGGTATGTGATTTAGGCAAGAGTTTCAGGGCATGAGATTCAGGGCTTGAGTTTCAGGGTATGAGTTCAGGGCATGAGTTTCAGGCATGAGATTCAGGCATGAGTTTCAGTGCAGGAACTTGAGGGCATGAGATTCAGTGCACGAGTTTCAGAGCATGAGATTCAGGGCATGAGATTCAGGCATGATTTTCAAGGCAGAAGATTCAGGGCAGGTATTTCAGTGCAGGAGTTTCAGGCATGAGATTCAGGGCAGGTATTTCAGGCATGTAATTCAGGGCATGATTTTCTGGGCAGATGATTCAGGGCAGGAATTTTAGGGCATGTGATTCAGGGCATGAGTTTCAGTGCATGAGTTTCAGGGCAGGAGTTTCAGGGTATGTGATTTAGGGCATGAGATTCCGGGCATGAGATTCAGGGCTTGAGTTTCAGGGCATGAGGTTCAGGGCATGAGTTTCAGGTCATGAGATTCAGGGCATGAGTTTCAGTGCAGGAACTGAGGGCATGAGATTCAGGGCATGAGTTTCAGAGCATGAGATTCAGGGCATGAGATTCAGGGCATCATTTTCAGGGCAGGAGATTCAGGGCAGGTGTTTCAGTGCAGGAGTTTCAGGGCATGAGATTCAGGGCATGAGATTCAGGGCATGAGTTTCAGGACAGGAAATTCAGGGCATGAGTTTCAGGGCATGAGTTTCAGTGCAGGAGTTTCAGGGCATGTGATTCAGGGCGTGAGTTTCAGGATATGAGATTCATGGCATGAGTTTCAGTGCAGAGTTTCAGGGCATGAGATTCAGGGCATGAGTTTCAGAGCATGAGATCAGGGCATGAGATTCAGGGCATGATTTTCAGGGGAGGAGATTCAGGGCAGGTGTTTCAGTGCAGGAGTTTCAGGGCATGAGATTCAGGGCATGAGTTTCAGACAGGAGATTCAGGCATGAGTTTCAGGGCATGAGTTTCAGGGCATGAGATTCAGGGCATGTGATTCAAGGCGTGAGTTTCAGGATATGAGATTCATGGCATTGTTTCAGTGCAGTGTTTCAGGGCATGAGATTCAGGCATGAGTTTCAGTGCATGAGTTTGAGGGCAGGAGTTTCAAGGCATGAGATTCAGGGCATGAGTTTCAGTGCATGAGTTTGAGGCAGAGGTTTCAGGCATGAGATTCAGGCATGAGTTCAGGCATGAGATTCAGGGCAGGTATTTCAGGGCATGTAATTCAGGCATGAGTTTCTGGCAGATGAATCAGGGCATGAGTTGTTAGGGCATGTGATTCAGGGCATGAGTTTCAGTGCATGAGTTTCAGGGCAGGAGTTTCAGGGTATGTGATTTAGGGCATGAGTTTCAGGGCATGAGATTCAGGGCTTGAGATTCAGGGCATGAGTTTCAGAGCATGAGATCAGGGCATGAGATTCAGGGCATGATTTTCAGGGCAGGAGATTCAGGGCAGGTGTTTCAGTGCAGGAGTTTCAGGGCATGAGATTCAGGCATGAGATTCAGGGCATGAGATTCAGGGCTTCATTTTCAGGTAGGAGATTCAGGGCAGGTGTTTCAGTGCAGGAGTTTCAGGGCACGAGATTCACGCATGAGATTCAGGGCATGAGTTTCAGGACATGAGTTTCAGGGCATGAGTTTCAGGGCAGGAGTTTCAGGGCATGTGATTCAAGGCGTGAGTTTCAGGATATTAGATTCATGGCATGAGTTTCAGTGCAGGTGTTTCAGGGCATGAGATTCAGGGCATGAGTTACAGTGCATGAGTTTGAGGCAGGAGTTTCAAGGCATGAGATTCAGGGCATGAGTTTCAGTGCATGAGTTTGAGGGCAGGAGGTTCAGGTCATGAGATTCAGGCATGAGTTGTCAGGGCATGAGATTCAGGGCAGGTATTTCAGGGCATGTAATTCAGGGCTGAGTTTCTGGCAGATGATTCAGGGCATGAGTTTTAGGGCATGTGATTCAGGGCATGAGTTTCAGTGCATGAGTTTCAGGCAGGAGTTTCAGGTATGTGATTAGGGCATGAGTTTCAGGGCATGAGATTCAGGGCTTGAGTTTCAGGGCATGAGGTTCAGGGCATGAGTTTGAGGGCATGAGATTCAGGGCTTGAGTTTCAGTGCAGGAACTTGAGGGCATGAGATTCAGTGCACGAGGTTCAGAGCATGAGTTTCAGGGCATGAGATTCAGGGCATGAGTTTCAGGGCAGGTGTTTCAGTGCAGGAGTTTCAGGACATGAGATTCCGGGCATGAGTTTCAGTGCAGTAACTTGAGGTCATGAGATTCAGTGCACGAGTTTCAGAGCGTGAGATTCAGGGCATGAGATTCAGGCATGAGTTTCAGGCAGGAGATTCAGGGCAGGTGTTTCAGTGCAGGATTTTCAGGGCATGAGATTCAGGACATGAGAGTTCAGGGCATGAGTTTTAGGACAGGAGATTCAGGGCATGAGTTTCAGGGCAGGAGTTTCAGGGCATGTAATTCAGGGCGTGAGTTTCAGGATATGAGATTGATGGCATGAGTTTCAGTGCGGGAGTTTCAGGGCATTTAATTCAGGGCATGAGTTTCAGGGCATGAGATTCAGTGCAAGTATTTCAGGCATGTAATTCAGGGCATGAGTTTCTGGGCAGATGATTCAGGGCAGGAGTTTTAGGGCATGTGATTCAGGGCATGAGTTTCAGTGCATGAGTTTCAGGGCAGAGTTTCAGGGTATGTGATTTAGGCAAGAGTTTCAGGGCATGAGATTCAGGGCTTGAGTTTCAGGGTATGAGGTCAGGGCATGAGTTTCAGGGCATGAGATTCAGGGCATGAGTTTCAGTGCAGAACTTGAGGGCATGAGATTCAGTGCACGAGTTTCAGAGCATGAGATTCAGGGCATGAGATTCAGGCAGATGTTTCAAGCAGAAGATTCAGGGCAGGTATTTCAGTGCAGGAGTTTCAGGGCATGAGATTCAGGGCATGAGATTCAGGGCATGAGTTTCAGGGCATGAGATTCAGGCAGGTATTTCAGGGCATGTAATTCAGGGCATGATTTTCGGGCAGATGATTCAGGCAGGAATTTTAGGGCATGTGATTCAGGGCATGAGTTTCAGTGCATGAGTTTCAGGGCAGGAGTTTCAGGGTATGTGATTTAGGGCATGAGATTCCGGGCATGAGATTCAGGGCTTGAGTTTCAGGGCATGAGGTTCAGGGCATGAGTTTCAGGTCATGAGATTCAGGGCATGAGTTTCAGTGCAGGAACTTGAGGGCATGAGATTCAGGCATGAGTTTCAGAGCATGAGATTCAGGGCATGAGATTCAGGGCATCATTTTCAGGGCAGGAGATTCAGGGCAGGTGTTTCAGTGCAGGAGTTTCAGGGCATGAGATTCAGGGCATGAGATTCAGGGCATGAGTTTCAGGACAGAAATTCAGGGCATGAGTTTCAGGGCAGGAGTTTCAGGGCATGTGATTCAGGGCGTGAGTTTCAGGATATGAGATTCATGGCATGAGTTTCAGTGCAGGAGTTTCAGGGCATGAGATTCAGGGCATGAGTTTGCAGCATGAGATTCAGGGCGTGAGATTCAGGGCATGATTTTCAGGGCAGGAGATTCAGGCAGGTGTTTCAGTGCAGGAGTTTCAGGCATGAGATTCAGGGCATGAGATTCAGGGCATGAGTTTCAGGACAGGAGATTCAGGGCATGAGTTTCAGGCATGAGTTTCAGGGCATGAGATTCAGGCATGAGATTCAGGCTTCATTTTCAGGGCAGGAGATTCAGGGCAGGTGTTTCAGTGCAGGAGTTTCAGGGCACGAGATTCAGGCATGAGATTCAGGGCATGAGTTTCAGGGCAGGAGTTTCAGGGCATGTGATTCAAGGCGTGTGTTTCAGGATATGAGATTCATGGCATGAGTTTCAGTGCAGGTGTTTCAGGGCATGAGATTCAGGCATGAGTTCAGTGCATGAGTTTGAGGGCAGGAGTTTCAAGGCATGAGATTCAGGGCATGAGTTTCAGTGCATGAGTTTGAGGGCAGGAGTTTCAGGGCATGAGATTCAGGCATGAGTTTCAGGCATGAGATTCAGGGCAGGTATTTCAGGGCATGTAATTCAGGGCATGAGTTTCTGGGCAGATGAATCAGGGCATGAGTTTTAGGGCATGTGATTCAGGGCATGAGTTTCAGTGCATGAGTTTCAGGGCAGGAGTTTCAGGGTATGTGATTTAGGGCATGAGTTTCAGGGCATGAGATTCAGGGCTTGAGATTCAGGGCATGAGTTTCAGAGCATGAGATTCAGGGCATGAGATTCAGGGCATGATTTTCAGGGCAGGAGATTCAGGGCAGGTGTTTCAGTGCAGGAGTTTCAGGGCATGAGATTCAGGGCATGAGATTCAGGGCTTCATTTTCAGGGTAGGAGATTCACGGCAGGTGTTTCAGTGCAGGAGTTTCAGGGCACGAGATTCAGGGCATGAGATTCAGGGCATGAGTTTCAGGACATGAGTTTCAGGGCATGAGTTTCAGGGCAGGAGTTTCAGGGCATGTGATTCAAGGCGTGAGTTTCAGGATATGAGATTCATGGCATGAGTTTCAGTGCAGGTGTTTCAGGGCATGAGATTCAGGGCATGAGTTTCAGTGCATGAGTTTGAGGGCAGGAGTTTCAAGGCATGAGATTCAGGGCATGAGTTTCAGTGCATGAGTTTGAGGGCAGGAGTTTCAGGTCATGAGATTCAGGGCATGAGTTTCAGGGCATGAGTTTCAGGGCAGGTATTTCAGGGCATGTAATTCAGGGCATGAGTTTCTGGCAGATGATTCAGGGCATGAGTTTTAGGGCATGAGGTTCAGGGCATGAGTTTGAGGGCATGAGATTCAGGGCTTGAGTTTCAGTGCAGGAACTTGAGGGCATGAGATTCAGTGCACGAGTTTCAGAGCATGAGTTTCAGGGCATGAGATTCAGGGCATGAGTTTCAGGGCAGGTGTTTCAGTGCAGGAGTTTCAGGACATGAGATTCAGGGCATGAGTTTCAGTGCAGTAACTTGAGGTCATGAGATTCAGTGCACGAGTTTCAGAGCGTGAGATTCAGGGCATGAGATTCAGGGCATGAGTTTCAGGGCAGGAAATTCAGGGCAGGTGTTTCAGTGCAGGATTTTCAGGGCATGAGATTCAGGACATGAGATTCAGGGCATGAGTTTTAGGACAGGAGATTCAGGGCATGAGTTTCAGGGCATGAGTTTCAGGGCATGAGTTTCAGGGCAGGAGTTTCAGGGCATGTAATTCAGGGCGTGAGTTTCAGGATATGAGATTCATGGCATGAGTTTCAGTGCGGGAGTTTCAGGGCATTTAATTCAGGGCATGAGTTTCAGGGCATGAGATTCAGTGCAGGTATTTCAGGGCATGTAATTCAGGGCATGAGTTTCTGGGCAGATGATTCAGGGCAGGAGTTTTAGGGCATGTGATTCAGGGCATGAGTTTCAGTGCATGAGTTTCAGGGCAGGAGTTTCAGGGTATGTGATTTAGGGCAAGAGTTTCAGGGCATGAGATTCAGGGGTTGAGTTTCAGGGCATGAGGTTCAGGGCATGAGTTTCAGGGCATGAGATTCAGGGCATGAGTTTCAGTGCAGGAACTTGAGGGCATGAGATTCAGTGCACGAGTTTCAGAGCATGAGATTCAGGGCATGAGATTCAGGGCATGATTTTCAAGGCAGAAGATTCAGGGCAGGTATTTCAGTGCAGGAGTTTCAGGGCATGAGATTCAGGGCATGAGATTCAGGGCATGAGTTTCAGGGCATGAGATTCAGGGCAGGTATTTCAGGGCATGTAATTCAGGGCATGATTTTCTGGGCAGATGATTCAGGGCAGGAATTTTAGGGCATGTGATTCAGGGCATGAGTTTCAGTGCATGAGTTTCAGGGCAGGAGTTTCAGGGTATGTGATTTAGGGCATGAGATTCCGGGCATGAGATTCAGGGCTTGAGTTTCAGGGCATGAGGTTCAGGGCATGAGTTTCAGGTCATGAGATTCAGGGCATGAGTTTCAGTGCAGGAACTTGAGGGCATGAGATTCAGGGCATGAGTTTCAGAGCATGAGATTCAGGGCATGAGATTCAGGGCATCATTTTCAGGGCAGGAGATTCAGGGCAGGTGTTTCAGTGCAGGAGTTTCAGGGCATGAGATTCAGGGCATGAGATTCAGGGCATGAGTTTCAGGACAGGAAATTCAGGGCATGAGTTTCAGGGCATGAGTTTCAGGGCAGGAGTTTCAGGGCATGTGATTCAGGGCGTGAGTTTCAGGATATGAGATTCATGGCATGAGTTTCAGTGCAGGAGTTTCAGGGCATGAGATTCAGGGCATGAGTTTCAGAGCATGAGATTCAGGGCATGAGATTCAGGGCATGATTTTCAGGGCAGGAGATTCAGGGCAGGTGTTTCAGTGCAGGAGTTTCAGGGCATGAGATTCAGGGCATGAGATTCAGGGCATGAGTTTCAGGACAGGAGATTCAGGGCATGAGCTTCAGGGCATGAGTTTCATGGCATGAGATTCAGGGCATGAGATTCAGGGCTTCATTTTCAGGGCAGGAGATTCAGGGCAGGTGTTTCAGGGCAGGAGTTTCAGGGCATGTGATTCAAGGCGTGAGTTTCAGGATATGAGATTCATGGCATGAGTTTCAGTGCAGGTGTTTCAGGGCATGAGATTCAGGGCTTGAGTTTCAGGGCATGAGGTTCAGGGCATGAGTTTGAGGGCATGAGATTCAGGGCTTGAGTTTCAGTGCAGGAACTTGAGGGCATGAGATTCAGTGCACGAGTTTCAGAGCATGAGTTTCAGGGCATGAGATTCAGGGCATGAGTTTCAGGGCAGGTGTTTCAGTGCAGGAGTTTCAGGACATGAGATTCAGGGCATGAGTTTCAGTGCAGTAACTTGAGGTCATGAGATTCAGTGCACGAGTTTCAGAGCGTGAGATTCAGGGCATGAGATTCAGGGCATGAGTTTCAGGGCAGGAGATTCAGGGCAGGTGTTTCAGTGCAGGATTTTCAGGGCATGAGATTCAGGACATGAGATTCAGGGCATGAGTTTTAGGACAGGAGATTCAGGGCATGAGTTTCAGGGCATGAGTTTCAGGGCAGGAGTTTCAGGGCATGTAATTCAGGGCGTGAGTTTCAGGATATGAGATTCATGGCATGAGTTTCAGTGCGGGAGTTTCAGGGCATTTAATTCAGGGCATGAGTTTCAGGGCATGAGATTCAGTGCAGGTATTTCAGGGCATGTAATTCAGGGCATGAGTTTCTGGGCAGATGATTCAGGGCAGGAGTTTTAGGGCATGTGATTCAGGGCATGAGTTTCAGTGCATGAGTTTCAGGGCAGGAGTTTCAGGGTATGTGATTTAGCGCAAGAGTTTCAGGGCATGAGATTCAGGGCTTGAGTTTCAGGGTATGAGGTTCAGGGCATGAGTTTCAGGGCATGAGATTCAGGGCATGAGTTTCAGTGCAGGAACTTGAGGGCATGAGATTCAGTGCACGAGTTTCAGAGCATGAGATTCAGGGCATGAGATTCAGGGCATGATTTTCAAGGCAGAAGATTCAGGGCAGGTATTTCAGTGCAGGAGTTTCAGGGCATGAGATTCAGGGCATGAGATTCAGGGCATGAGTTTCAGGGCATGAGATTCTGGGCAGGTATTTCAGGGCATGTAATTCAGGGCATGATTTTCTGGGCAGATGATTCAGGGCAGGAATTTTAGGGCATGTGATTCAGGGCATGAGTTTCAGTGCATGAGTTTCAGGGCAGGAGTTTCAGGGTATGTGATTTAGGGCATGAGATTCCGGGCATGAGATTCAGGGCTTGCGTTTCAGGGCATGAGGTTCAGGGCATGAGTTTCAGGTCATGAGATTCAGGGCATGAGTTTCAGTGCAGGAACTTGAGGGTATGAGATTCAGGGCAGGTGTTTCAGTGCAGGAGTTTCAGGGCATGAGATTCAGGGCATGAGATTCAGGGCATGAGTTTCAGGACAGGAAATTCAGGGCATGAGTTTCAGGGCATGAGTTTCAGGGCAGGAGTTTCAGGGCATGTGATTCAGGGCGTGAGTTTCAGGATATGAGATTCATGTCATGAGTTTCAGTGCAGGAGTTTCAGGGCATGAGATTCAGGGCATGAGTTTCAGAGCATGAGATTCAGGGCATGAGATTCAGGGCATGATTTTCAGGGCAGGAGATTCAGGGCAGGTGTTTCAGTGCAGGAGTTTCAGGGCATGAGATTCAGGGCATGAGATTCAGGGCATGAGTTTCAGGACAGGAGATTCAGGGCATGAGTTTCAGGGCATGAGTTTCAGGGCATGAGATTCAGGGCATGAGATTCAGGGCTTCATTTTCAGGGCAGGAGATTCAGGGCAGGTGTTTCAGTGCAGGAGTTTCAGGGCACGAGATTCAGGGCATGAGATTCAGGGCATGAGTTTCAGGGCAGGAGTTTCAGGGCATGTGATTCAAGGCGTGAGTTTCAGGATATGAGATTCATGGCATGAGTTTCAGTGCAGGTGTTTCAGGGCATGAGATTCAGGGCATGAGTTTCAGTGCATGAGTTTGAGGGCAGGAGTTTCAAGGCATGAGATTCAGGGCATGAGTTTCAGTGCATGAGTTTGAGGGCAGGAGTTTCAGGGCATGAGATTCAGGGCATGAGTTTCAGGGCATGAGATTCAGGGCAGGTATTTCAGGGCATGTAATTCAGGGCATGAGTTTTAGGGCATGTGATTCAGGGCATGAGTTTCAGTGCATGAGTTTCAGGGCAGGAGTTTCAGGGTATGTGATTTAGGGCATGAGTTTCAGGGCATGAGATTCAGGGCTTGAGATTCAGGGCATGAGTTTCAGGGCAGGAGATTCAGGGCAGGTGTTTCAGTGCAGGAGTTTCAGGGCATGAGATTCAGGGCATGAGATTCAGGGCATGAGATTCAGGGCTTCATTTTCAGGGCAGGAGATTCAGGGCAGGTGTTTCAGTGCAGGAGTTTCAGGGCACGAGATTCAGGGCATGAGATTCAGGGCATGAGTTTCAGGGCAGGAGTTTCAGGGCATGTGATTCAAGACGTGAGTTTCAGGATATGAGATTCATGGCATGAGTTTCAGTGCAGGTGTTTCAGGGCATGAGATTCAGGGCATGAGTTTCAGTGCATGAGTTTGAGGGCAGGAGTTTCAAGGCATGAGATTCAGGGCATGAGTTTCAGTGCATGAGTTTGAGGGCAGGAGTTTCAGGTCATGAGATTCAGGGCATGAGTTTCAGGGCATGAGATTCAGGGCAGGTATTTCAGGGCATGTAATTCAGGGCATGAGTTTCTGGGCAGATGATTCAGGGCATGAGTTTTAGGGCATGTGATTCAGGGCATGAGTTTCAGAGCATGAGTTTCAGGGCAGGAGTTTCAGGGTATGTGATTTAGGGCATGAGTTTCAGGGCATGAGATTCAGGGCTTGACTTTCAGGGCATGAGGTTCAGGGCATGAGTTTGAGGGCATGAGATTCAGGGCTTGAGTTTCAGTGCAGGAACTTGAGGGCATGAGATTCAGTGCACGAGTTTCAGAGCATGAGTTTCAGGGCATGAGATTCAGGGCATGAGTTTCAGGGCAGGTGTTTCAGTGCAGGAGTTTCAGGACATGAGATTCAGGGCATGAGTTTCAGTGCAGTAACTTGAGGTCATGAGATTCAGTGCACGAGTTTCAGAGCGTGAGATTCAGGGTATGAGATTCAGGGCATGAGTTTCAGGGCAGGAGATTCAGGGCAGGTGTTTCAGTGCAGGATTTTCAGGGCATGAGATTCAGGACATGAGATTCAGGGCATGAGTTTTAGGACAGGAGATTCAGGGCATGAGTTTCAGGGCATGAGTTTCAGGGCATGAGTTTCAGGGCAGGAGTTTCAGGGCATGTAATTCAGGGCGTGAGTTTCAGGATATGAGATTCATGGCATGAGTTTCAGTGCGGGAGTTTCAGGGCATTTAATTCAGGGCATGAGTTTCAGGGCATGAGATTCAGTGCAGGTATTTCAGGGCATGTAATTCAGGGCATGAGTTTCTGGGCAGATGATTCAGGGCAGGAGTTTTAGGGCATGTGATTCAGGGCATGAGTTTCAGTGCATGAGTTTCAGGGCAGGAGTTTCAGGGTATGTGATTTAGGGCAAGAGTTTCAGGGCATGAGATTCAGGGCTTGCGTTTCAGGGCATGAGGTTCAGGGCATGAGTTTCAGGGCATGAGATTCAGGGCATGAGTTTCAGTGCAGGAACTTGAGGGCATGAGATTCAGTGCACGAGTTTCAGAGCATGAGATTCAGGGCATGAGATTCAGGGCATGATTTTCAAGGCAGAAGATTCAGGGCAGGTATTTCAGTGCAGGAGTTTCAGGGCATGAGATTCAGGGCATGAGATTCAGGGCATGAGTTTCAGGGCATGAGATTCAGGGCAGGTATTTCAGGGCATGTAATTCAGGGCATGATTTTCTGGGCAGATGATTCAGGGCAGGAATTTTAGGGCATGTGATTCAGGGCATGAGTTTCAGTGCATGAGTTTCAGGGCAGGAGTTTCAGGGTATGTGATTTAGGGCATGAGATTCCGGGCATGAGATTCAGGGCTTGAGTTTCAGGGCATGAGGTTCAGGGCATGAGTTTCAGGTCATGAGATTCAGGGCATGAGTTTCAGTGCAGGAACTTGAGGGCATGAGATTCAGGGCATGAGTTTCAGAGCATGAGATTCAGGGCATGAGATTCAGGGCATCATTTTCAGGGCAGGAGATTCAGGGCAGGTGTTTCAGTGCAGGAGTTTCAGGGCATGAGATTCAGGGCATGAGATTCAGGGCATGAGTTTCAGGACAGGAAATTCAGGGCATGAGTTTCAGGGCATGAGTTTCAGGGCAGGAGTTTCAGGGCATGTGATTCAGGGCGTGAGTTTCAGGATATGAGATTCATGGCATGAGTTTCAGTGCAGGAGTTTCAGGGCATGAGATTCAGGGCATGAGTTTCAGAGCATGAGATTCAGGGCATGAGATTCAGGGCATGATTTTCAGGGCAGGAGATTCAGGGCAGGTGTTTCAGTGCAGGAGTTTCAGGGCATGAGATTCAGGGCATGAGATTCAGGGCATGAGTTTCAGGACAGGAGATTCAGGGCATGAGCTTCAGGGCATGAGTTTCAGGGCATGAGATTCAGGGCAGGAGATTCAGGGCAGGTGTTTCAGGGCAGGAGTTTCAGGGCATGTGATTCAAGGCGTGAGTTTCAGGATATGAGATTCATGGCATGAGTTTCAGTGCAGGTGTTTCAGGGCATGAGATTCAGGGCTTGAGTTTCAGTGCATGAGTTTGAGGGCAGGAGTTTCAAGGCATGAGATTCAGGGCATGAGTTTCAGTGCATGAGTTTGAGGGCAGGAGTTTCAGGGCATGAGATTCAGGGCATGAGTTTCAGGGCATGAGATTCAGGGCAGGTATTTCAGGGCATGTAATTCAGGGCATGAGTTTCTGGGCAGATGAATCAGGGCATGAGTTTTAGGGCATGTGATTCAGGGCATGAGTTTCAGTGCATGAGTTTCAGGGCAGGAGTATCAGGGTATGTGATTTAGGGCATGAGTTTCAGGGCATGAGATTCAGGGCATGAGATTCAGGGCATGAGTTTCAGAGCATGAGATTCAGGGCATGAGATTCAGGGCATGATTTTCAGGGCAGGAGATTCAGGGCAGGTGTTTCAGTGCAGGAGTTTCAGGGCATGAGATTCAGGGCATGAGATTCAGGGCATGAGATTCAGGGCTTCATTTTCAGGGTAGGAGATTCAGGGCAGGTGTTTCAGTGCAGGAGTTTCAGGGCACGAGATTCAGGGCATGAGATTCAGGGCATGAGTTTCAGGACATGAGTTTCAGGGCATGAGTTTCAGGGCAGGAGTTTCAGGGCATGTGATTCAAGGCGTGAGTTTCAGGATATGAGATTCATGGCTTGAGTTTCAGTGCAGGTGTTTCAGGGCATGAGATTCAGGGCATGAGTTTCAGTGCATGAGTTTGAGGGCAGGAGTTTCAAGGCATGAGATTCAGGGCATGAGTTTCAGTGCATGAGTTTGAGGGCAGGAGTTTCAGGTCATGAGATTCAGGGCATGAGTTTCAGGGCATGAGATTCAGGGCAGGTATTTCAGGGCATGTAATTCAGGGCATGAGTTTCTGTGCAGATGATTCAGGGCATGAGTTTTAGGGCATGTGATTCAGGGCATGAGTTTCAGTGCATGAGTTTCAGGGCAGGAGTTTCAGGGTATGTGATTTAGGGCATGAGTTTCAGGGCATGAGATTCAGGGCTTGAGTTTCAGGGCTTGAGGTTCAGGGCATGAGTTTCAGGGCATGAGATTCAGGGCTTGAGTTTCAGTGCAGGAACTTGAGGGCATGAGATTCAGTGCACGAGTTTCAGAGCATGAGTTTCAGGGCATGAGATTCAGGGCATGAGTTTCAGGGCAGGTGTTTCAGTGCAGGAGTTTCAGGACATGAGATTCAGGGCATGAGTTTCAGTGCAGTAACTTGAGGTCATGAGATTCAGTGCACGAGTTTCAGAGCGTGAGATTCAGGGCATGAGATTCAGGGCATGAGTTTCAGGGCAGGAGATTCAGGGCAGGTGTTTCAGTGCAGGAGTTTCAGGGCATGAGATTCAGGACATGAGATTCAGGGCATGAGATTTAGGACAGGAGATTCAGGGCATGAGTTTCAGGGCATGAGTTTCAGGGCATGAGTTTCAGTGCAGGAGTTTCAGGGCATGTAATTCAGGGCGTGAGTTTCAGGATATGAGATTCATGGCATGAGTTTCAGTGCGGGAGTTTCAGGGCATTTAATTCAGGGCATGAGTTTCAGGGCATGAGATTCAGTGCAGGTATTTCAGGGCATGTAATTCAGGGCATGAGTTTCTGGGCAGATGATTCAGGGCAGGAGTTTTAGGGCATGTGATTCAGGGCATGAGTTTCAGTGCATGAGTTTCAGGGCAGGAGTTTCAGGGTATGTGATTTAGGGCAAGAGTTTCAGGGCATGAGATTCAGGGCTTGAGTTTCAGGGCATGAGGTTCAGGGCATGAGTTTCAGGGCATGAGATTCAGGGCATGAGTTTCAGTGCAGGAACTTGAGGGCATGAGATTCAGTGCACGAGTTTTAGAGCATGAGATTCAGGGCTTCATTTTCAGGGCAGGAGATTCAGGGCAGATGTTTCAGTGCAGGAGTTTCAGGGCACGAGATTCAGGGCATGAGATTCAGGGCATGAGTTTCAGGGCATGAGTTTCAGGGCATGAGTTTCAGGGCAGGAGTTTCAGGGCATGTGATTCAAGGCTTGAGTTTCCGGATATGAGATTCATGGCATGAGTTTCAGTGCAGGTGTTTCAGGGCATGAGATTCAGGGCATGAGTTTCAGTGCATGAGTTTGAGGGCAGGAGTTTCAAGGCATGAGATTCAGGGCATGAGTTTCAGTGCATGAGTTTGCGGGCAGGAGTTTCAGGGCATGAGATTCAGGCCATGAGTTTCAGGGCATGATATTCAGGGCAGGTATTTAAGGGCATGTAATTCAGGGCATGAGTTTCTGGGCCGATGATTCAGGGCATGAGTTTTAGTGCATGTGATTCAGGGCATGATTTTCAGTGCATGAGTTTCAGGGCAGGAGTTTCAGGGTATGTGATTTAGGGCATGAGTTTCAGGACATGAGATTCAGGGCTTGAGTTTCAGGGCATGAGGTTCAGGGCATGAGTTTCAGGGCATGAGATTCAGGGCATGAGTTTCAGTGCAGGAACTTGAGGGCATGAGATTCAGTGCACGAGTTTCAGAGCATGAGATTCAGGGCATGAGATACAGGGCATGATTTTCAAGGCAGAAGATTCAGGGCAGGTATTTCAGTGCAGGAGTTTTAGGGCATGAGATTCAGGGCATGAGATTCAAGGCATGAGTTTCAGGGCATGAGATTCAGGGCAGGTATTTCAGGGCATGTAATTCAGGGCATGATTTTCTGGGCAGATGATTCAGGGCAGGAATTTTAGGGCGTGTGATTCAGGGCATGAGTTTCAGTGCATGAGTTTCAGGGCAGTAGTTTCAGGGTATGTGATTTAGGGCATGAGTTTCAGGGCATGAGATTCAGGGCTTGAGTTTCAAGGCATGAGGTTCAGGGCATGAGTTTCAGGGCATGAGTTTCAGGGCAGGAGTTTTAGGGCATGTGATTGAGGGCATGAGTTTGAGTGCATGAGTTTCAGGGCAGGAGTTTCAGGGTATGTGATTTAGGGCATGAGATTCCGGGCATGAGATTCAGGGCTTGAGTTTCAGGGCATGAGGTTCAGGGCATGAGTTTCAGTGCAGGAATTTGAGGGCATGAGATTCAGGGCATGAGTTTCAGAGCATGAGATTCAGGGCATGAGATTCAGGGCATGATTTTCAGGACAGGAGATTCAGGGCAGTTGTTTCAGTGCAGGAGTTTCAGGGCATGAGATTCAGGGCATGAGATTCAGGGCATGAGTTTCAGGACAGGAAATTCAGGGCATGAGTTTCAGGGCATGAGTTTCAGGGCAGGAGTTTCAGGGCATGTGATTCAGGGCGTGAGTTTCAGGATATGAGATTCATGGCATGAGTTTCAGGGCAGGAGTTTCAGGGCATGAGATTCAGGGCATGAGATTCAGGGCATGAGTTTCAGGACAGGAGATTCAGGGCATGAGTTTCAGGGCATGAGTTTCTGGGCAGATGATTCAGGGCATGAGTTTTAGGGCATGTGATTCAGGGCATGAGTTTCAGTGCATGAGTTTCAGGGCAGGAGTTTCAGGGTATGTGATTTAGGGCATGAGTTTCAGGGCATGAGATTCAGGGCTTCATTTTCAGGGCAGGAGTTTCAGTGCAGGTGTTTCAGGGCATGAGATTCAGGGCATGAGTTTCAGTGCATGAGTTTGAGGGCAGGAGTTTCAAGGCATGAGATTCAGGGCATGAGTTTCAGTGCATGAGTTTGAGGGCAGGAGTTTCAGGGCATGAGATTCAGGGCATGAGTTTCAGGGCATGAGATTGAGGGCAGGTATTTCAGGGCATGTAATTCAGGGCATGAGTTTCTGGGCAGATGAATCAGGGCATGAGTTTTAGGGCATGTGATTCAGGGCATGAGTTTCAGTGCATGAGTTTCAGGGCAGGAGTTTCAGGGTATGTGATTTAGGGCATGAGTTTCAGGGCATGAGATTCAGGGCTTGAGATTCAGGGCATGAGTTTCAGAGCATGAGATTCAGGGCATGAGATTCAGGGCATGATTTTCAGGGCAGGAGATTCAGGGCAGGTGTTTCAGTGCAGGAGTTTCAGGGCATGAGATTCAGGGCATGAGATTCAGGGCATGAGATTCAGGGCTTCATTTTCAGGGTAGGAGATTCAGGGCAGGTGTTTCAGTGCAGGAGTTTCAGGGCACGAGATTCAGGGCATGAGATTCAGGGCATGAGTTTCAGGACATGAGTTGAAGGGCATGAGTTTCAGGGTAGGAGTTTCAGGGCATGTGATTCAAGGCGTGAGTTTCAGGATATGAGATTCATGGCATGAGTTTCAGTGCAGGTGTTTCCGGGCATGAGTTTCAGTGCATGAGTTTGAGGGCAGGAGTTTCAAGGCATGAGATTCAGGGCATGAGTTTCAGTGCATGAGTTTGAGGGCAGGAGTTTCAGGTCATGAGATTCAGGGCATGAGTTTCAGGGCATGAGATTCAGGGCAGGTATTTCAGGGCATGTAATTCAGGGCATGAGTTTCTGGGCAGATGATTCAGGGCATGAGTTTTAGGGCATGTGATTCAGGGCATGAGTTTCAGTGCATGAGTTTCAGGGCAGGAGTTTCAGGGTATGTGATTTAGGGCATGAGTTTCAGGGCATGAGATTCAGGGCTTGAGTTTCAGGGCTTGAGGTTCAGGGCTTGAGTTTCAGGGCATGAGATTCAGGGCTTGAGTTTCAGTGCAGGAACTTGAGGGCATGAGATTCAGTGCACGATTTTCAGAGCATGAGTTTCAGGGCATGAGATTCAGGGCATGAGTTTCAGGGCAGGTGTTTCAGTGCAGGAGTTTCAGGACATGAGATTCAGGGCATGAGTTTCAGTGCAGTAACTTGAGGTCATGAGATTCAGTGCACGAGTTTCAGAGCGTGAGATTCAGGGCATGAGATTCAGGGCATGAGTTTCAGGGCAGGAGATTCAGGGCAGGTGTTTCAGTGCAGGAGTTTCAGGGCATGAGATTCAGGACATGAGATTCAGGGCATGAGTTTTACAACAGGAGATTCAGGGCATGAGTTTCAGGGCATGAGTTTCAGGGCATGAGTTTCAGGGCAGGAGTTTCAGGGCATGTAATTCAGGGCGTGAGTTTCAGGATATGAGATTCATGGCATGAGTTTCAGTGCGGGAGTTTCAGGGCATTTAATTCAGGGCATGAGTTTCAGGGCATGAGATTCAGTGCAGGTATTTCAGGGCATGTAATTCAGGGCATGAGTTTCTGGGCAGATGATTCAGGGCAGGAGTTTTAGGGCATGTGATTCAGGGCATGAGTTTCAGTGCATGAGTTTCAGGGCAGGAGTTTCAGGGTATGTGATTTAGGGCAAGAGTTTCAGGGCATGAGATTCAGGGCTTGAGTTTCAGGGCATGAGGTTCAGGGCATGAGTTTCAGGGCATGAGATTCAGGGCATGAGTTTCAGTGCAGGAACTTGAGGGCATGAGATTCAGTGCACGAGTTTTAGAGCATGAGATTCAGGGCTTCATTTTCAGGGCAGGAGATTCAGGGCAGATGTTTCAGTGCAGGAGTTTCAGGGCATGAGATTCAGGACATGAGATTCAGGGCATGAGTTTGAGGGCAGGAGTTTCAAGGCATGAGATTCAGGGCATGAGTTTCAGTGCATGAGTTTGAGGGCAGGAGTTTCAGGGCATGAGATTCAGGGCATGAGTTTCAGGGCATGAGATTCAGGGCAGGTATTTCAGGGCATGTAATTCAGGGCATGAGTTTCTGGGCAGATGAATCAGGGCATGAGTTTTAGGGCATGTGATTCAGGGCATGAGTTTCAGTGCATGAGTTTCAGGGCAGGAGTTTCAGGGTATGTGATTTAGGGCATGAGTTTCAGGCATGAGATTCAGGGCTTGAGATTCAGGGCATGAGTTTCAGAGCATGAGATTCAGGGCATGAGATTCAGGGCATGATTTTCAGGGCAGGAGATTCAGGGCAGGTGTTTCAGTGCAGGAGTTTCAGGGCATGAGATTCAGGGCATGAGATTCAGGGCATGAGATTCAGGGCTTCATTTTCAGGGCAGGAGATTCAGGGCAGGTGTTTCAGTGCAGGAGTTTCAGGGCACGAGATTCAGGGCATGAGATTCAGGGCATGAGTTTCAGGGCAGGAGTTTCAGGGCATGTGATTCAAGGCGTGAGTTTCAGGATATGAGATTCATGGCATGAGTTTCAGTGCAGGTGTTTCAGGGCATGAGATTCAGGGCATGAGTTTCAGTGCATGAGTTTGAGGGCAGGAGTTTCAAGGCATGAGATTCAGGGCATGAGTTTCAGTGCATGAGTTTGCGGGCAGGAGTTTCAGGGCATGAGATTCAGGCCATGAGTTTCAGGGCATGATATTCAGGGCAGGTATTTAAGGGCATGTAATTCAGGGCATGAGTTTCTGGGCCGATGATTCAGGGCATGAGTTTTAGTGCATGTGATTCAGGGCATGATTTTAAGTGCATGAGTTTCAGGGCAGGAGTTTCAGGGTATGTGATTTAGGGCATGAGTTTCAGGGCATGAGATTCAGGGCTTGAGTTTCAGGGCATGAGGTTCAGGGCATGAGTTTCAGGGCATGAGATTCAGGGCATGAGTTTCAGTGCAGGAACTTGAGGGCATGAGATTCAGTGCACGAGTTTCAGAGCATGAGATTCAGGGCATGAGATACAGGGCATGATTTTCAAGGCAGAAGATTCAGGGCAGGTATTTCAGTGCAGGAGTTTTAGGGCATCAGATTCAGGGCATGAGATTCAGGGCATGAGTTTCAGGGCATGAGATTCAGGGCAGGTATTTCAGGGCATGTAATTCAGGGCATGATTTTCTGGGCAGATGATTCAGGGCAGGAATTTTAGGGCGTGTGATTCAGGGCATGAGTTTCAGTGCATGAGTTTCAGGGCAGTAGTTTCAGGGTATGTGATTTAGGGCATGAGTTTCAGGGCATGAGATTCAGTGCTTGAGTTTCAAGGCATGAGGTTCAGGGCATGAGTTTCAGGGCATGAGTTTCAGGGCAGGAGTTTTAGGGCATGTGATTCAGGGCATGAGTTTGAGTGCATGAGTTTCAGGGCAGGAGTTTCAGGGTATGTGATTTAGGGCATGAGATTCCGGGCATGAGATTCAGGGCTTGAGTTTCAGGGCATGAGGTTCAGGGCATGAGTTTCAGTGCAGGAATTTGAGGGCATGATATTCAGGGCATGATTTTCAGGACAGGAGATTCAGGGCAGTTGTTTCAGTGCAGGAGTTTCAGGGCATGAGATTCAGGGCATGAGATTCAGGGCATGAGTTTCAGGACAGGAAATTCAGGGCATGAGTTTCAGGGCATGAGTTTCAGGGCAGGAGTTTCAGGGCATGTGATTCAGGGCGTGAGTTTCAGGATATGAGATTCATGGCATGAGTTTCAGGGCAGGAGTTTCAGGGCATGAGATTCAGGGCATGAGATTCAGGGCATGAGTTTCAGGACAGGAGATTCAGGGCATGAGTTTCAGGGCATGAGTTTCTGGGCAGATGATTCAGGGCATGAGTTTTAGGGCATGTGATTCAGGGCATGAGTTTCAGTGCATGAGTTTCAGGGCAGGAGTTTCAGGGTATGTGATTTAGGGCATGAGTTTCAGGGCATGAGATTCAGGGCTTGAGTTTCAGGGCATGAGGTTCAGGGCATGAGTTTCAGGGCATGAGATTCAGGGCTTGAGTTTCAGTGCAGGAACTTGAGGTCATGAGATTCAGTGCACGAGTTTCAGAGCGTGAGATTCAGGGCATGAGATTCAGGGCATGAGTTTCAGGGCAGGAGATTCGGGGCAGGTGTTTCAGTGCAGGATTTTCAGGGCATGAGATTCAGGACATGAGATTCAGGGCATGAGTTTTAGGACAGGAGATTCAGGGCATGAGTTTCAGGGCATGAGTTTCAGGGCATGAGTTTCAGGGCAGGAGTTTCAGGGCATGTTATTCAGGGCGTGAGTTTCAGGATATGAGATTCATGGCATGAGTTTCAGTGCGGGAGTTTCAGGGCATTTAATTCAGGGCATGAGTTTCAGGGCATGAGATTCAGTGCAGGTATTTCAGGGCATGTAATTCAGGGCATGAGTTTCTGGGCAGATGATTCAGGGCAGGAGTTTTAGGGCATGTGATTCAGGGCATGAGTTTCAGTGCATGAGTTTCAGGGCAGGAGTTTCAGGGTATGTGATTTAGGACAAGAGTTTCAGGGCATGAGATTCAGGGCTTGAGTTTCAGGGCATGAGGTTCAGGGCATGAGTTTCAGGGCATGAGATTCAGGGCATGAGTTTCAGTGCAGGAACTTGAGGGCATGAGATTCAGTGCACGAGTTTCAGAGCATGAGATTCAGGGCATGAGATTCAGGGCATGATTTTCAAGGCAGAAGATTCAGGGCAGGTATTTCAGTGCAGGAGTTTCAGGGCATGAGATTCAGGGCATGAGATTCAGGGCATGAGTTTCAGGGCATGAGATTCAGGGCAGGTATTTCAGGGCATGTAATTCAGGGCATGATTTTCTGGGCAGATGATTCAGGGCAGGAGTTTTAGGGCATGTGATTCAGGGCATGAGTTTCAGTGCATGAGTTTCAGGGCAGGAGTTTCAGGGTATGTGATTTAGGGCATGAGATTCCGGGCATGAGATTCAGGGCTTGAGTTTCAGGGCATGAGGTTCAGGGCATGAGTTTCAGGTCATGAGATTCAGGGCATGAGTTTCAGTGCAGGAACTTGAGGGCATGAGATTCAGGGCATGAGTTTCAGAGCATGAGATTCAGGGCATGAGATTCAGGCAATCATTTTCAGGGCAGGAGATTCAGGGCAGGTGTTTCAGTGCAGGAGGTTCAGGGCATGAGATTCAGGGCATGATATTCAGGGCATGAGTTTCAGGACAGGAAATTCAGGGCATGAGTTTCAGGGCATGAGTTTCAGGGCAGGAGTTTCAGTGCATGTGATTCAGGGCGTGAGTTTCAGGATATGAGATTCATGGCATGGGTTTCAGTGCAGGAGTTTCAGGGCATGAGATTCAGGGCATGAGTTTCAGAGCATGAGATTCAGGGCATGAGATTCAGGGCATGATTTTCAGGGCAGGAGATTCAGGGCAGGTGTTTCAGTGCAGGAGTTTCAGGGCATGAGATTCAGGGCATGAGATTCAGGGCATGAGTTTCAGGACAGGAGATTCAGGGCATGAGTTTCAGGGCATGAGTTTCAGGGCATGAGATTCAGGGCATGAGATTCAGGGCTTCATTTTCAGGGCAGGAGATTCAGGGCAGGTGTTTCAGTGCAGGAGTTTCAGGGCACGAGATTCAGGGCATGAGATTCAGGGCATGAGTTTCAGGGCAGGAGTTTCAGGGCATGTGATTCAAGGCGTGAGTTTCAGGATATGAGATTCATGGCATGAGTTTCAGTGCAGGTGTTTCAGGGCATGAGATTCAGGGCATGAGTTTCAGTGCATGAGTTTGAGGGCAGGAGTTTCAAGGCATGAGATTCAGGGCATGAGTTTCAGTGCATGAGTTTGAGGGCAGGAGTTTCAGGGCATGAGATTCAGGGCATGAGTTTCAGGGCATGAGATTCAGGGCAGGTATTTCAGGGCATGTAATTCAGGGCATGAGTTTCTGGGCAGATGAATCAGGGCATGAGTTTTAGGGCATGTGATTCAGGGCATGAGTTTCAGTGCATGAGTTTCAGGGCAGGAGTTTCAGGGTATGTGATTTAGGGCATGAGTTTCAGGGCATGAGATTCAGGGCTTGAGATTCAGGGCATGAGATTCAGGGCATGAGATTCAGGGCATGAGATTCAGGGCTTCATTTTCAGGGTAGGAGATTCAGGGCAGGTGTTTCAGTGCAGGAGTTTCAGGGCACGAGATTCAGGGCATGAGATTCAGGGCATGAGTTTCAGGGCATGAGATTCAGGGCATGAGATTCAGGGCTTCATTTTCAGGGTAGGAGATTCAGGGCAGGTGTTTCAGTGCAGGAGTTTCAGGGCACGAGATTCAGGGCATGAGATTCAGGGCATGAGTTTCAGGACATGAGTTTCAGGGCATGAGTTTCAGGGCAGGAGTTTCAGGGCATGTGATTCAAGGCGTGAGTTTCAGGATATGAGATTCATGGCATGAGTTTCAGTGCAGGTGTTTCAGGGCATGAGATTCAGGGCATGAGGTTCAGTGCATGAGTTTGAGGGCAGGAGTTTCAAGGCATGAGATTCAGGGCATGAGTTTCAGTGCATGAGTTTGAGGGCAGGAGTTTCAGGTCATGAGATTCAGAGCATGAGTTTCAGGGCATGAGATTCAGGGCAGGTATTTCAAGGCATGTAATTCAGGGCATGAGTTTCTGGGCAGATGATTCAGGGCATGAGTTTTAGGGCATGTGATTCAGGGCATGAGTTTCAGTGCATGAGTTTCAGGGCAGGAGTTTCAGGGTATGTGATTTAGGGCATGAGTTTCAGGGCATGAGATTCAGGGCTTGAGTTTCAGGGCTTGAGGTTCAGGGCATGAGTTTCAGGGCATGAGATTCAGGGCTTGAGTTTCAGTGCAGGAACTTGAGGGCATGAGATTCAGTGCACGAGTTTCAGAGCATGAGTTTCAGGGCATGAGGATTCAGGGCATGAGTTTCAGGGCAGGTGTTTCAGTGCAGGAGTTTCAGGACATGAGATTCAGGGCATGAGTTTCAGTGCAGTAACTTGAGGTCATGAGATTCAGTGCACGAGTTTCAGAGCGTGAGATTCAGGGCATGAGATTCAGGGCATGAGTTTCAGGGCAGGAGATTCAGGGCAGGTGTTTCAGTGCAGGAGTTTCTGGGCATGAGATTCAGGACATGAGATTCAGGGCATGAGTTTTAGGACAGGAGATTCAGGGCATGAGTTTCAGGGCATGAGTTTCAGGGCATGAGTTTCAGGGCAGGAGTTTCAGGGCATGTAATTCAGGGCGTGAGTTTCAGGATATGAGATTCATGGCATGAGTTTCAGTGCGGGAGTTTCAGGGCTTTTAATTCAGGGCATGAGTTTCAGGGCATGAGATTCAGTGCAGGTATTTCAGGGCATGTAATTCAGGGCATGAGTTTCTGGGCAGATGATTCAGGGCAGGAGTTTTAGGGCATGTGATTCAGGGCATGAGTTTCAGTGCATGAGTTTCAGGGCAGGAGTTTCAGGGTATGTGATTTAGGGCAAGAGTTTCAGGGCATGAGATTCAGGGCTTGAGTTTCAGGGCATGAGGTTCAAGGCATGAGTTTCAGGGCATGAGATTCAGGGCATGAGTTTCAGTGCAGGAACTTGAGGGCATGAGATTCAGTGCACGAGTTTTAGAGCATGAGATTCAGGGCTTCATTTTCAGGGCAGGAGATTCAGGGCAGATGTTTCAGTGCAGGAGTTTCAGGGCACGAGATTCAGGGCATGAGATTCAGGGCATGAGTTTCAGGGCATGAGTTTCAGGGCATGAGTTTCAGGGCAGGAGTTTCAGGGCATGTGATTCAAGGCTTGAGTTTCCGGATATGAGATTCATGGCATGAGTTTCAGTGCAGGTGTTTCAGGGCATGAGATTCAGGGCATGAGTTTCAGTGCATGAGTTTGAGGGCAGGAGTTTCAAGGCATGAGATTCAGGGCATGAGTTTCAGTGCATGAGTTTGCGGGCAGGAGTTTCAGGGCATGAGATTCAGGGCATCAGTTTCAGGGCATGATATTCAGGGCAGGTATTTCAGGGCAGGTAATTCAGGGCATGAGTTTCTGGGCCGATGATTCAGGGCATGAGTTTTAGGGCATGTGATTCAGGGCATGATTTTCAGTGCATGAGTTTCAGGGCAGGAGTTTCAGGGTATGTGATTTAGGGCATGAGTTTCAGGGCATGAGATTCAGGGCTTGAGTTTCAGGGCATGAGGTTCAGGGCATGAGTTTCAGGGCATGAGATTCAGGGCATGAGTTTCAGTGCAGGAACTTGAGGGCATGAGATTCAGTGCACGAGTTTCAGAGCATGAGATTCAGGGCATGAGATACAGGGCATGATTTTCAAGGCAGAAGATTCAGGGCAGGTATTTCAGTGCAGGAGTGTTAGGGCATGAGATTCAGGGCATGAGATTCAGGGCATGAGTTTCAGGGCATGAGATTCAGGGCAGGTATTTCAGGGCATGTAATTCAGGGCATGATTTTCTGGGCAGATGATTCAGGGCAGGAATTTTAGGGCGTGTGATTCAGGGCATGAGTTTCAGTGCATGAGTTTCAGGGCAGTAGTTTCAGGGTATGTGATTTAGGGCATGAGTTTCAGGGCATGAGATTCAGGGCTTGAGTTTCAAGGCATGAGGTTCAGGGCATGAGTTTCAGGGCATGAGTTTCAGGGCAGGAGTTTTAGGGCATGTGATTCAGGGCATGAGTTTGAGTGCATGAGTTTCAGGGCAGGAGTTTCAGGGTATGTGATTTAGGGCATGAGATTCCGGGCATGAGATTCAGGGCTTGAGTTTCAGGGCATGAAGTTCAGGGCATGAGTTTCAGGTCATGAGATTCAGGGCATGAGTTTCAGTGCAGGAATTTGAGGGCATGAGATTCAGGGCATGAGTTTCAGAGCATGAGATTCAGGGCATGAGATTCAGGGCATGAATTTCAGGACAGGAGATTCAGGGCAGTTGTTTCAGTGCAGGAGTTTCAGGGCATGAGATTCAGGGCATGAGATTCAGGGCATGAGTTTCAGGACAGGAAATTCAGGGCATGAGTTTCAGGGCATGAGTTTCAGGGCATGAGATTCAGGGCATGAGATTCAGGGCTTCATTTTCAGGGCAAGAGATTCAGGGCAGGTGTTTCAGTGCAGGAGTTTCAGGGCACGAGATTCAGGGCATGAGATTCAGGGCATGAGTTTCAGGGCATGAGTTTCATTGCAGGAGTTTCAGGGCATGTGATTCAAGGCGTGAGTTTCAGGATATGAGACTCATGGCATGAGTTTCAGTGCAGGTGTTTCAGGGCATGAGATTCAGGGCATGAGTTTCAGTGCATGAGTTTGAGGGCAGGAGTTTCAAGGCATGAGATTCAGGGCATGAGTTTCAGTGCATGAGTTTGAGGGCAGGAGTTTCAGTGCATGAGATTCAGGGCATGAGATTCAGGGCAGGTATTTCAGGGCATGTAATTCAGGGCATGAGTTTCTGGGCAGATGATTCAGGGCATGAGTTTTAGGGCATGTGATTCAGGGCATGAGTTTCAGTGCATGAGTTTCAGGGCAGGAGTTTCAGGGTATGTGATGTAGGGCATGAGTTTCAGGGCATGAGATTCAGGGCTTGAGATTCAGGGCATGAGTTTCAGAGCATGAGATTCAGGTCATGAGATTCAGGGCATGATTTTCAGGGCAGGAGATTCAGGGCAGGTGTTTCAGTGCAGGAGTTTCAGGGCATGAGATTCAGGGCATGAGATTCAGGGCATGAGTTTCAGGACAGGAGATTCAGGGCATGAGTTTCAGGGCATGAGTTTCAGGGCATGAGATTCAGGGCATGAGATTCAGGGCCTCATTTTCAGTGCAGGAGTTTCAGGGCACGAGATTCAGGGCATGAGATTCAGGGCATGAGTTTCAGTGCACGAGTTTGAGGGCAGGAGTTTCAAGGCATGAGATTCAGGGCATGAGTTTCAGTGCATGAGTTTGAGGGCAGGAGTTTCAGGGCATGAGATTCAGGCCATGAGTTTCAGGGCATGATATTCAGGGCAGGTATTTCAGGGCATGTAATTCAGGGCATGAGTTTCTGGGCCGATGATTCAGGGCATGAGTTTTAGGGCATGTGATTCAGGGCATGAGTTTCAGTGCATGAGTTTCAGGGCAGGAATTTCAGGGTATGTGATTTAGGGCATGAGTTTCAGGGCATGAGATTCAGGGCTTGAGTTTCAGGGCATGAGGTTCAGGGCATGAGTTTCAGGGCATGAGATTCAGGGCATGAGTTTCAGTGCAGGAACTTGAGGGCATGAGATTCAGTGCACGAGTTTCAGAGCATGAGATTCAGGGCATGAGATTCAGAGCATGATTTTCAAGGCAGGAGATTCAGGGCTGGTGTTTCAGTGCAGGAGTTTCAGGGCATGAGATTCAGGGCATGAGATTCAGGGCATGAGTTTCAGGGCATGAGATTCAGGGCAGGTATTTCAGGGCATGTAATTCAGGGCATGAGTTTCTGGGCAGATGATTCAGGGCAAAAATTTTAGGGCATGTGATTCAGGGCATGTAATTCAGGTCATGAGTTTCAGGGCAGTAGTTTCAGGGTATGTGATTTAGGGTATGAGTTTCAGGGCATGAGATTCAGGGCTTGAGTTTCAGGGCATGAGATTCAGGGCAGGAGTTTTAGGGCATGTGATTCAGGGCACGAATTTGAGTGCAAGAGTTTCAGGGCAGGAGTTTCAGGGTATGTGATTTAGGGCATGAGTTTCAGAGCATGAGATTCAGGGCATGAGATTCAGGGTATGATTTTCAGGGCAGGAGATTCAGGGCAGGTGTTTCAGTGCAGGAGTTTCAGGGCATGAGATTCAGAGCATGAGATTCAGGGCATGAGTTTTAGGACAGGAGATTCAGGGCATGAGTTTCAGGGCATGAGTCTCAGGGCAGGAGTTTCAGGGCTTGTAATTCGGGGCGTGAGTTTCAGGATATGAGATTCATGGCATGAGTTTGAGTGCAGGAGTTTCAGGGCATGAGATTCAGGGCATGAGTTTCAGGGCATGAGATTCAGGGCAGGTATTTCAGGGCATGTAATTCAGGGCATGAGTTTCTGGGCAGATGATTCAGGGCAGGAGTTTTAGGGCATGTGATTCAGGGCATGAGTTTCAGTGCATGAGTTTCAGTGCAGGCGTTTCAGGGCATGAGATTCAGGGCATGTGTTTCAGGGCATGAGATTCAGGGCAGGTATTTCAGGGCATGTAATTCAGGGCATGAGTTTCTGGGCAGAAGATTCAGGGCAGGAGTTTTAGGGCATGTGATTCAGGGCATGAGTTTCAGTGCATGAGTTTCAGGGCAAGAGTTTCAGGGCATGAGATTCAGGGCTTGAATTTCAGGGCATGAGTTTCAGGGCATGAGATTCAGGGCATGAGTTTCAGTGCAGGAACTTGAGTCATGAGATTCAGTGCACGAGTTTTAGAGCATGAGATTCAGGGCTTCATTTTCAAGCAGGAGATTCAGGGCAGGTGTTTCAGTGCAGGAGTTTCAGGGCACGAGATTCAGGGCATGAGATTCAGGGCATGAGTTTCAGGGCATGAGTTTCAGGGCATGAGTTTCAGGGCATGTGATTCAGGGCATGAGATTCAGGGCATGAGTTTTGTGCAGGTGTTTCAGGGCATGAGATTCAGGGCATGAGTTTCAGTGCATGAGTTTTAGGGCAGGAGTTTCAGGGTATGTGATTTAGGGCATGAGTTTCAGGGCATGAGATTCAGGGCTTGAGTTTCAGGGCATGAGGTTCAGGGCATGAGTTTCAGGGCATGAGATTCAGGGCATGAGTTTCAGTGCAGGAACTTGAGGGCATGAGATTCAGTGCACGAGTTTCAGAGCATGAGATTCAGGGCATGAGATTCAGGGCATGATTTTCAAGGCAGGAGATTCAGGGCAGGTGTTTCAGTGCAGGAGTTTCAGGGCATGAGATTCAGGGCATGAGATTCAGGGCATGAGTTTCAGGGCATGAGATTCAAGGCGGGTATTTCAGGGCATGTAATTCAGGGCATGAGTTTCTGTCAGATGATTCAGGGCAGGAATTTTAGGGCATGTGATTCAGGGCATGAGTTTCAGGGCATGAGTTTCTGGGCAGATGATTCAGGGCATGAGTTTTAGGGCATGTGATTCAGGGCATGAGTTTCAGTGCATGAGTTTCAGGGCAGGAGTTTCAGGGTATGTGATTTATAGCATGAGTTTCAGGGCATGAGATTCAGGGCTTGAGTTTCAGGGCATGAGGTTCAGGACATGAGTTTCAGGGCATGAGTTTCAGGGCAGGAGTTTTAGGGCATGTGATTCAGGGCATGAGTTTGAGTGCATGAGTTTCAGGGCAGGAGTTTCAGGGTATGTGATTTAGGGCATGAGTTTCAGGGCATGAGATTCAGGGCTTCAGATTCAGGGCATGAGGTTCAGGGCATGAGTTTCAGGTCATGAGATTCAGGGCATCAGTTTCAGTGCAGGAACTTGAGGGCATCAGATTCAGGGCATGAGTTTCAGAGCATGAGATTCAGGGCATGAGATTCAGGGCATGATTTTCAGGGCAGGAGATTCAGGGCAGGTGTCTCAGTGCAGGAGTTTCAGGGCATGAGATTCAGGGCAAGAGATTCAGGGCATGAGTTTCAGGACAGGAGATTCAGGGCATGAGTTTCAGGGCATGAGTTTCAGGGCATGAGTTTCAGGGCAGGAGTTTCAGGGCATGAGATTCAGGGCTTCATTTTCAGGGCAGGAGATTCAGGGCAGGTGTTTCAGTGCAGGAGTTTCAGGGCACGAGATTCAGGGCATGAGATTCAGGGCATGAGTTTCAGGGCATGAGTTTCAGGGCAGGAGTTTCAGGGCATGTGATTCAAGGCGTGAGTTTCAGGATATGAGATTCATGGCATGAGTTTCAGTGCAGGTGTTTCAGGGCATGAGATTCAGGGCATGAGTTTCAGTGCATGAGTTTGAGGGCAGGAGTTTCAAGGCATGAGATTCAGGGCATGAGTTTCAGTGCATGAGTTTGAGGGCAGGAGTTTCAGGGCATGAGATTCAGGGCATGAGATTCAGGGCAGGTATTTCAGGGCATGTAATTCAGGGCATGAGTTTCTGGGCAGATGATTCAGGGCATGAGTTTTAGGGCATGTGATTCAGGGCATGAGTTTCAGTGCATGAGTTTCAGGGCAGGAGTTTCAGGGTATGTGATGTAGGGCATGAGTTTCAGGGCATGAGATTCAGGGCTTGAGATTCAGGGCATGATTTCAGAGCATGAGATTCAGGTCATGAGATTCAGGGCATGATTTTCAGGGCAGGAGATTCAGGGCAGGTGTTTCAGTGCAGGAGTTTCAGGGCACGAGATTCAGGGCATGAGATTCAGGGCATGAGTTCCAGTGCACGAGTTTGAGGGTAGGAGTTTCAAGGCATGAGATTCAGGGCATGAGTTTCAGTGCATGAGTTTGAGGGCAGGAGTTTCAGGGCATGAGATTCAGGCCATGAGTTTCAGGGCATGATATTCAGGGCAGGTATTTCAGGGCATGTAATTCAGGGCATGAGTTTCTGGGCCGATGATTCAGGGCATGAGTTTTAGGGCATGTGATTCAGGGCATGAGTTTCAGTGCATGAGTTTCAGGGCAGGAGTTTCAGGGTATGTGATTTAGGGCATGAGTTTCAGGGCATGAGATTCAGGGCTTGAGTTTCAGGGCATGAGGTTCAGGGCATGAGTTTCAGGGCATGAGATTCAGGGCTTGAGTTTCAGTGCAGGAACTTGAGGGCATGAGATTCAGTGCACGAGTTTCAGAGCATGAGATTCAGGGCATGAGATTCAGGTCATGATTTTCAAGGCAGGAGATTCAGGGCAGGTGTTTCAGTGCAGGAGTTTCAGGACATGAGATTCAGGGCATGAGTTTCAGTGCAGTAACTTGAGGTCATGAGATTCAGTGCACGAGATTCAGAGCGTGAGATTCAGGGCATGAGATTCAGGGCATGATTTTCAAGGCAGGAGATTCAGGGCTGGTGTTTCAGTGCAGGAGTTTCAGGGCATGAGATTCAGGGCATGAGATTCAGGGCATGAGTTTCAGGGCATGAGATTCAGGGCAGGTATTTCAGGGCATGTAATTCAGGGCATGAGTTTCTGGGCAGATGATTCAGGGCAAAAATTTTAGGGCATGTGATTCAGTGCATGTAATTCAGGGCATGAGTTTCTGGGCAGATGATTCAGGGCAGGAATTTTAGGGCATGTGATTCAGGGCATGTAATTCAGGGCATGAGTTTCAGGGCAGTAGTTTCAGGGTATGTGATTTAGGGTATGAGTTTCAGGGCATGAGATTCAGGGCTTGAGTTTCAGGGCATGAGATTCAGGGCAGGAGTTTTAGGGCATGCGATTCAGGGCACGAATTTGAGTGCAAGAGTTTCAGGGCAGGAGTTTCAGGGTATGTGATTTAGGGCATGAGTTTCAGAGCATGAGATTCAGGGCATGAGATTCAGGGTATGATTTTCAGGGCAGGAGATTCAGGGCAGGTGTTTCAGTGCAGGAGTTTCAGGGCATGAGATTCAGAGCATGAGATTCAGGGCATGAGTTTTAGGACAGGAGATTCAGGGCATGAGTTTCAGGGCATGAGTCTCAGGGCAGGAGTTTCAGGGCTTGTAATTCAGGGCGTGAGTTTCAGGATATGAGATTCATGGCATGAGTTTGAGTGCAGGAGTTTCAGGGCATGAGATTCAAGGCAGGAGATTCAGGGCAGGTGTTTCAGTGCAGGAGTTTCAGGGCATGAGATTCAGGGCATGAGATTCAGGGCATGAGTTTCAGGGCATGAGTTTCAGGGCACGAGTTTCAGGGCATGTGATTCAGGGCATGAGATTCAGGGCATGAGTTTCAGTGCAGGTGTTTCAGGGCATGAGATTCAGGGCATGAGTTTCAGTGCATGAGTTTTAGGGCAGTAGTTTCAGGGTATGTGATTTAGGGCATGAGATTCAGGGCTTGAGTTTCAGGGCATGAGGTTCAGGGCATGAGTTTCAGGGCATGAGATTCAGGGCATGAGTTTCAGTGCAGGAACTTGAGGGCATGAGATTCAGTGCACGAGTTTCAGAGCATGAGATTCAGGGCATGAGATTCAGGGCATGATTTTCAAGGCAGGAGATTCAGGGCAGGTGTTTCAGTGCAGGAGTTTCAGGGCATGAGATTCAGGGCATGAGATTCAGGGCATGAGTTTCAGGGCATGAGATTCAAGGCAGGTATTTCAGGGCATGTAATTCAGGGCATGAGTTTCTGTCAGATGATTCAGGGCAGGAATTTTAGGGCATGTGATTCAGGGCATGAGTTTCAGTGCATGAGTTTCAGGGCAGTAGTTTCAGGGTATGTGATTTATAGCATGAGTTTCAGGGCATGAGATTCAGGGCTTGAGTTTCAGGGCATGAGGTTCAGGACATGAGTTTCAGGGCATGAGTTTCAGGGCAGGAGTTTTAGGGCATGTGATTCAGGGCATGAGTTTGAGTGCATGAGTTTCAGGGCAGGAGTTTCAGGGTATGTGATTTAGGGCATGAGTTTCAGGGCATGAGATTCAGGGCTTCAGATTCAGGGCATGAGGTTCAGGGCATGAGTTTCAGGTCATGAGATTCAGGGCATGAGTTTCAGTGCAGGAACGTGAGGGCATCAGATTCAGGGCATGAGTTTCAGAGCATGAGATTCAGGGCATGAGATTCAGGGCATGATTTTCAGGGCAGGAGATTCAGGGCAGGTGTCTCAGTGCAGGAGTTTCAGGGCATGAGATTCAGGGCAAGTGATTCAGGGCATGAGTTTCAGGACAGGAGATTCAGGGCATGAGTTTCAGGGCATGAGTTTCAGGGCATGAGTTTCAGGGCAGGAGTTTCAGGGCATGTGATTCAGGGCGTGAGTTTCAGGATCTGAGATTCATGGCATGAGTTTCAGTGCAGGAGTTTCAGGGCATGAGATTCAGGGCATGAGTTTCAGGGTAGGTGATTAGGGCAGGAGTTTCAGGACATGAGATTCAGGGCATGAGTTTCAGGGCAGGAGATTCAGGGCTGGTGTTTCAGTGCAGGAGTTTCAGGACATGAGATTCAGGGCATGAGATACAGGGCATGAGTTTTAGGACAGGAGATTCAGGGCATGAGTTTCAGGGCATGAGTTTCAGGGCATGAGTTTCAGGGCAGGAGTTTCAGGGCATGTAATTCAGGGCGTGAGTTTCAGGATATGAGATTCATGGCATGAGTTTCAGTGCAGGAGTTTCAGGGCATGAGATTCAGGGCGTGAGTTTCAGGGCATGAGATTCAGGGCAGGTATTTCAGGGCATGTAATTCAGGGCATGAGTTTCTGGGCAGATGATTCAGGGCAGGAGTTTTAGGGCATGTGATTCAGGGCATCAGTTTCAGTGCATGAGTTTCAGAGCAGGAGTTTCAGGGCATGAGATTCAGGGCATGAGTTTCTGGGCAGATGATTCAGGGCAGGAGTTTTAGGGCATGTGATTCAGGGCATGAGTTTCAGTGCATGAGTTTCAGGGCAGGAGTTTCAGGGTATGTGATTTAGGGCAAGAGATTCAGGGCATGATATTCAGGGCAGCTTTTTCAGGGCATGTAATTCAGGGCATGAATTTCTGGGCCGATGATTCAGGGCATGAGTTTTAGGGCATGTGATTCAGGGCATGATTTTAGGTGCATGAGTTTCAGGGCAGGAGTTTCAGGGTATGTGATTTAGGGCATGAGTTTCAGGGCATGAGATTCAGGGCTTGAGTTTCAGGGCATGAGGTTCAGGGCATGAGTTTCAGGGCATGAGATTCAGGGCATGAGTTTCAGTGCAGGAACTTGAGGGCATGAGATTCACTGCACGAGTTTCAGAGCATGAGATTCAGGGCATGAGATTCAGGGCATGATTTTCAAGGCAGAAGATTCAGGGCAGGTATTTCAGTGCAGGAGTTTCAGGGCATGAGATTCAGGGCATGAGATTCAGGGCATGAGTTTCAGGGCATGAGATTCAGGGCAGGTATTTCAGGGCATGTAATTCAGGGCATGATTTTCTGGGCAGATTATTCAGGGCAGGAATTTTAGGGCATGTGATTCAGGGCATGAGTTTCAGTGCATGAGTTTCAGGGCAGTAGTTTCAGGGTATGTGATTTAGGGCATGAGTTTCAGGGCATGAGATTCAGGGCTTGAGTTTCAGGGCATGAGGTTCAGGGCATGAGTTTCAGGGCAGGAGTTTTAGGGCATGTGATTCAGGGCATGAGTTTGAGTGCATGAGTTTCAGGGCAGGAGTTTCAGGGTATGTGATTTAGGGCATGAGATTCCGGGCATGAGATTCAGGGCTTGAGTTTCCGCGCATGAGGTTCAGGGCATGAGTTTCAGGTCATGAGATTCAGGGCATGAGTTTCGGTGCAGGAACTTGAGGGCATGAGATTCAGGGCATGAGTTTCAGAGCATGAGATTCAGGGCATGAGATTCAGGGCATGATTTTCAGGGCAGGAGATTCAGGGCAGGTGTTTCAGTGCAGGAGTTTCAGGGCATGAGATTCAGGGCATGAGATTCAGGGCATGAGTTTCAGGACAGGAAATTCAGGGCATGAGTTTCAGGGCATGAGTTTCAGGGCAGGAGTTTCAGGGCATGTGATTCAGGGCGTGAGTTTCAGGATATGAGATTCATGGCATGAGTTTCAGTGCAGGAGTTTCAGAGCATGAGATTCAGGGCATGAGATTCAGGGCATGATTTTCAGGGCAGGAGATTCAGGGCAGGTGTTTCAGTGCAGGAGTTTCAGGGCATGAGATTCAGGGCATGAGATTCAGGGGATGAGTTTCAGGACAGGAGATTCAGGGCATGAGTTTTAGGGCATGAGTTTCAGGGCATGAGATTCAGGGCATGAGATTCAGGGCTTCATTTTCAGGGCAGGAGATTCAGGGCAGGTGTTTCAGTGCAGGAGTTTCAGGGCACGAGATTCAGGGCATGAGATTCAGGGCATGAGTTTCAGGGCATGAGTTTCAGGGCATGAGTTTTAGGGCAGGAGTTTCAGGGCATGTGATTCAAGGCGTGAGTTTCAGGATATGAGATTCATGGCATGAGTTTCCGTGCAGATGTTTCAGGGCATGAGATTCAGGGCATGAGTTTCAGTGCATGAGTTTGAGGGCAGGAGTTTCAAGGCATGAGATTCAGGGCATAAGTTTCAGTGCATGAGTTTGAGGGCAGGAGTTTCAGGGCATGAGATTAAGGGCATGAGTTTCAGGGCATGAGATTCAGGGCAGGTATTTCAGGGCATGTAATTCAGGGCATGAGTTTCTGGGCCGATGATTCAGGGCATGAGTTTTAGGGCATGTGATTCAGGGCATGAGTTTCAGTGCATGAGTTTCAGGGCAGGAGTTTCAGGGTATGTGATTTAGGGCATGAGTTTCAGGGCATGAGATTCAGGGCTTGAGTTTCAGGGCATGAGGTTCAGGGCATGAGTTTCAGGGCATGAGATTCAGGGCTTGAGTTTCAGTGCAGGAACTTGAGGGCATGAGATTCAGTGCACGAGTTTCAGAGCATGAGATTCAGGGCATGAGATTCAGGTCATGATTTTCAAGGCAGGAGATTCAGGGCAGGTGTTTCAGTGCAGGAGTTTCAGGACATGAGATTCAGGGCATGAGTTTCAGTGCAGTAACTTGAGGTCATGAGATTCAGTGCACGAGATTCAGAGCGTGAGATTCAGGGCATGAGATTCAGGGCATGATTTTCAAGGCAGGAGATTCAGGGCTGGTGTTTCAGTGCAGGAGTTTCAGGGCATGAGATTCAGGGCATGAGATTCAGGGCATGAGTTTCAGGGCATGAGATTCAGGGCAGGTATTTCAGGGCATGTAATTCAGGGCATGAGTTTCTGGGCAGATGATTCAGGGCAAAAATTTTAGGGCATGTGATTCAGGGCATGTAATTCAGGGCATGAGTTTCTGGGCAGATGATTCAGGGCAGGAATTTTAGGGCATGTGATTCAGGGCATGTAATTCAGGGCATGAGTTTCAGGGCAGTAGTTTCAGGGTATGTGATTTAGGGTATGAGTTTCAGGGCATGAGATTCAGGGCTTGAGTTTCAGGGCATGAGATTCAGGGCAGGAGTTTTAGGGCATGCGATTCAGGGCACGAATTTGAGTGCAAGAGTTTCAGGGCAGGAGTTTCAGGGTATGTGATTTAGGGCATGAGTTTCAGGGCAGGAGATTCAGGGCAGGTGTTTCAGTGCAGGAGTTTCAGGGCATGAGATTCAGAGCATGAGATTCAGGGCATGAGTTTTAGGACAGGAGATTCAGGGCATGAGTTTCAGGGCATGAGTCTCAGGGCAGGAGTTTCAGGGCTTGTAATTCAGGGCGTGAGTTTCAGGATATGAGATTCATGGCATGAGTTTGAGTGCAGGAGTTTCAGGGCATGAGATTCAAGGCAGGAGATTCAGGGCAGGTGTTTCAGTGCAGGAGTTTCAGGGCATGAGATTCAGGGCATGAGATTCAGGGCATGAGTTTCAGGGCATGAGTTTCAGGGCACGAGTTTCAGGGCATGTGATTCAGGGCATGAGATTCAGGGCATGAGTTTCAGTGCATGAGTTTTAGGGCAGTAGTTTCAGGGTATGTGATTTAGGGCATGAGTTTCAGGGCATGAGATTCAGGGCATGAGATTCAGGGCATGAGTTTCAGTGCAGGAACTTGAGGGCATGAGATTCAGTGCACGAGTTTCAGAGCATGAGATTCAGGGCATGAGATTCAGGGCATGATTTTCAAGTCAGGAGATTCAGGGCAGGTGTTTCAGTGCAGGAGTTTCAGGGCATGAGATTCAGGGCATGAGTTTCAGGGCATGAGATTCAAGGCAGGTATTTCAGGGCATGTAATTCAGGGCATGAGTTTCTGTCAGATGATTCAGGGCAGGAATTTTAGGGCATGTGATTCAGGGCATGAGTTTCAGTGCATGAGTTTCAGGGCAGTAGTTTCAGGGTATGTGATTTATAGCATGAGTTTCAGGGCATGAGATTCAGGGCATGAGGTTCAGGGCATGAGTTTCAGGTCATGAGATTCAGGGCATGAGTTTCAGTGCAGGAACGTGAGGGCATCAGATTCAGGGCATGAGTTTCAGAGCATGAGATTCAGGGCATGAGATTCAGGGCATGATTTTCAGGGCAGGAGATTCAGGGCAGGTGTCTCAGTGCAGGAGTTTCAGGGCATGAGATTCAGGGCAAGTGATTCAGGGCATGAGTTTCAGGACAGGAGATTCAGGGCATGAGTTTCAGGGCATGAGTTTCAGGGCATGAGTTTCAGGGCAGGAGTTTCAGGGCATGTGATTCAGGGCGTGAGTTTCAGGATCTGAGATTCATGGCATGAGTTTCAGTGCAGGAGTTTCAGGGCATGAGATTCAGGGCATGAGTTTCAGGGTAGGTGATTAGGGCAGGAGTTTCAGGACATGAGATTCAGGGCATGAGTTTCAGGGCAGGAGATTCAGGGCTGGTGTTTCAGTGCAGGAGTTTCAGGACATGAGATTCAGGGCATGAGATACAGGGCATGAGTTTTAGGACAGGAGATTCAGGGCATGAGTTTCAGGGCATGAGTTTCAGGGCATGAGTTTCAGGGCAGGAGTTTCAGGGCATGTAATTCAGGGCGTGAGTTTCAGGATATGAGATTCATGGCATGAGTTTCAGTGCAGGAGTTTCAGGGCATGAGATTCAGGGCGTGAGTTTCAGGGCATGAGATTCAGGGCAGGTATTTCAGGGCATGTAATTCAGGGCATGAGTTTCTGGGCAGATGATTCAGGGCAGGAGTTTTAGGGCATGTGATTCAGGGCATCAGTTTCAGTGCATGAGTTTCAGAGCAGGAGTTTCAGGGCATGAGATTCAGGGCATGAGTTTCTGGGCAGATGATTCAGGGCAGGAGTTTTAGGGCATGTGATTCAGGGCATGAGTTTCAGTGCATGAGTTTCAGTGCAGGAGTTTCAGGGTATGTGATTTAGGGCAAGAGATTCAGGGCATGATATTCAGGGCAGCTTTTTCAGGGCATGTAATTCAGGGCATGAATTTCTGGGCCGATGATTCAGGGCATGAGTTTTAGGGCATGTGATTCAGGGCATGATTTTAGGTGCATGAGTTTCAGGGCAGGAGTTTCAGGGTATGTGATTTAGGGCATGAGTTTCAGGGCATGAGATTCAGGGCTTGAGTTTCAGGGCATGAGGTTCAGGGCATGAGTTTCAGGGCATGAGATTCAGGGCATGAGTTTCAGTGCAGGAACTTGAGGGCATGAGATTCACTGCACGAGTTTCAGAGCATGAGATTCAGGGCATGAGATTCAGGGCATGATTTTCAAGGCAGAAGATTCAGGGCAGGTGTTTCAGTGCAGGAGTTTCAGGGCACGAGATTCAGGGCATGAGATTCAGGGCATGAGTTTCAGGGCATGAGTTTCAGGGCATGAGTTTTAGGGCAGGAGTTTCAGGGCATGTGATTCAAGGCGTGAGTTTCAGGATATGAGATTCATGGCATGAGTTTCCGTGCAGATGTTTCAGGGCATGAGATTCAGGGCATGAGTTTCAGTGCATGAGTTTGAGGGCAGGAGTTTCAAGGCATGAGATTCAGGGCATAAGTTTCAGTGCATGAGTTTGAGGGCAGGAGTTTCAGGGCATGAGATTAAGGGCATGAGTTTCAGGGCATGAGATTCAGGGCAGGTATTTCAGGGCATGTAATTCAGGGCATGAGTTTCTGGGCCGATGATTCAGGGCATGAGTTTTAGGGCATGTGATTCAGGGCATGAGTTTCAGTGCATGAGTTTCAGGGCAGGAGTTTCAGGGTATGTGATTTAGGGCATGAGTTTCAGGGCATGAGATTCAGGGCTTGAGTTTCAGGGCATGAGGTTCAGGGCATGAGTTTCAGGGCATGAGATTCAGGGCTTGAGTTTCAGTGCAGGAACTTGAGGGCATGAGATTCAGTGCACGAGTTTCAGAGCATGAGATTCAGGGCATGAGATTCAGGTCATGATTTTCAAGGCAGGAGATTCAGGGCAGGTGTTTCAGTGCAGGAGTTTCAGGACATGAGATTCAGGGCATGAGTTTCAGTGCAGTAACTTGAGGTCATGAGATTCAGTGCACAAGATTCAGAGCGTGAGATTCAGGGCATGAGATTCAGGGCATGATTTTCAAGGCAGGAGATTCAGGGCTGGTGTTTCAGTGCAGGAGTTTCAGGGCATGAGATTCAGGGCATGAGATTCAGGGCATGAGTTTCAGGGCATGAGATTCAGGGCAGGTATTTCAGGGCATGTAATTCAGGGCATGAGTTTCTGGGCAGATGATTCAGGGCAAAAATTTTAGGGCATGTGATTCAGGGCATGTAATTCAGGGCATGAGTTTCTGGGCAGATGATTCAGGGCAGGAATTTTAGGGCATGTGATTCAGGGCATGTAATTCAGGGCATGAGTTTCAGGGCAGTAGTTTCAGGGTATGTGATTTAGGGTATGAGTTTCAGGGCATGAGATTCAGGGCTTGAGTTTCAGGGCATGAGATTCAGGGCAGGAGTTTTAGGGCATGCGATTCAGGGCACGAATTTGAGTGCAAGAGTTTCAGGGCAGGAGTTTCAGGGTATGTGATTTAGGGCATGAGTTTCAGAGCATGAGATTCAGGGCATGAGATTCAGGGTATGATTTTCAGGGCAGGAGATTCAGGGCAGGTGTTTCAGTGCAGGAGTTTCAGGGCATGAGATTCAGAGCATGAGATTCAGGGCATGAGTTTTAGGACAGGAGATTCAGGGCATGAGTTTCAGGGCATGAGTCTCAGGGCAGGAGTTTCAGGGCTTGTAATTCAGGGCGTGAGTTTCAGGATATGAGATTCATGGCATGAGTTTGAGTGCAGGAGTTTCAGGGCATGAGATTCAAGGCAGGAGATTCAGGGCAGGTGTTTCAGTGCAGGAGTTTCAGGGCATGAGATTCAGGGCATGAGATTCAGGGCATGAGTTTCAGGGCATGAGTTTCAGGGCACGAGTTTCAGGGCATGTGATTCAGGGCATGAGATTCAGGGCATGAGTTTCAGTGCATGAGTTTTAGGGCAGTAGTTTCAGGGTATGTGATTTAGGGCATGAGTTTCAGGGCATGAGATTCAGGGCATGAGATTCAGGGCATGAGTTTCAGTGCAGGAACTTGAGGGCATGAGATTCAGTGCACGAGTTTCAGAGCATGAGATTCAGGGCATGAGATTCAGGGCATGATTTTCAAGTCAGGAGATTCAGGGCAGGTGTTTCAGTGCAGGAGTTTCAGGGCATGAGATTCAGGGCATGAGTTTCAGGGCATGAGATTCAAGGCAGGTATTTCAGGGCATGTAATTCAGGGCATGAGTTTCTGTCAGATGATTCAGGGCAGGAATTTTAGGGCATGTGATTCAGGGCATGAGTTTCAGTGCATGAGTTTCAGGGCAGTAGTTTCAGGGTATGTGATTTATAGCATGAGTTTCAGGGCATGAGATTCAGGGCATGAGGTTCAGGGCATGAGTTTCAGGTCATGAGATTCAGGGCATGAGTTTCAGTGCAGGAACGTGAGGGCATCAGATTCAGGGCATGAGTTTCAGAGCATGAGATTCAGGGCATGAGATTCAGGGCATGATTTTCAGGGCAGGAGATTCAGGGCAGGTGTCTCAGTGCAGGAGTTTCAGGGCATGAGATTCAGGGCAAGTGATTCAGGGCATGAGTTTCAGGACAGGAGATTCAGGGCATGAGTTTCAGGGCATGAGTTTCAGGGCATGAGTTTCAGGGCAGGAGTTTCAGGGCATGTGATTCAGGGCGTGAGTTTCAGGATCTGAGATTCATGGCATGAGTTTCAGTGCAGGAGTTTCAGGGCATGAGATTCAGGGCATGAGTTTCAGGGTAGGTGATTAGGGCAGGAGTTTCAGGACATGAGATTCAGGGCATGAGTTTCAGGGCAGGAGATTCAGGGCTGGTGTTTCAGTGCAGGAGTTTCAGGACATGAGATTCAGGGCATGAGATACAGGGCATGAGTTTTAGGACAGGAGATTCAGGGCATGAGTTTCAGGGCATGAGTTTCAGGGCATGAGTTTCAGGGCAGGAGTTTCAGGGCATGTAATTCAGGGCGTGAGTTTCAGGATATGAGATTCATGGCATGAGTTTCAGTGCAGGAGTTTCAGGGCATGAGATTCAGGGCGTGAGTTTCAGGGCATGAGATTCAGGGCAGGTATTTCAGGGCATGTAATTCAGGGCATGAGTTTCTGGGCAGATGATTCAGGGCAGGAGTTTTAGGGCATGTGATTCAGGGCATCAGTTTCAGTGCATGAGTTTCAGAGCAGGAGTTTCAGGGCATGAGATTCAGGGCATGAGTTTCTGGGCAGATGATTCAGGGCAGGAGTTTTAGGGCATGTGATTCAGGGCATGAGTTTCAGTGCATGAGTTTCAGTGCAGGAGTTTCAGGGTATGTGATTTAGGGCAAGAGATTCAGGGCATGATATTCAGGGCAGCTTTTTCAGGGCATGTAATTCAGGGCATGAATTTCTGGGCCGATGATTCAGGGCATGAGTTTTAGGGCATGTGATTCAGGGCATGATTTTAGGTGCATGAGTTTCAGGGCAGGAGTTTCAGGGTATGTGATTTAGGGCATGAGTTTCAGGGCATGAGATTCAGGGCTTGAGTTTCAGGGCATGAGGTTCAGGGCATGAGTTTCAGGGCATGAGATTCAGGGCATGAGTTTCAGTGCAGGAACTTGAGGGCATGAGATTCACTGCACGAGTTTCAGAGCATGAGATTCAGGGCATGAGATTCAGGGCATGATTTTCAAGGCAGAAGATTCAGGGCAGGTATTTCAGTGCAGGAGTTTCAGGGCATGAGATTCAGGGCAGGTATTTCAGGGCATGTAATTCAGGGCATGATTTTCTGGGCAGATTATTCAGGGCAGGAATTTTAGGGCATGTGATTCAGGGCATGAGTTTCAGTGCATGAGTTTCAGGGCAGTAGTTTCAGGGTATGTGATTTAGGGCATGAGTTTCAGGGCATGAGATTCAGGGTTTGAGTTTCAGGGCATGAGGTTCAGGGCATGAGTTTCAGGGCAGGAGTTTTAGGGCATGTGATTCAGGACATGAGTTTGAGTGCATGAGTTTCAGGGCAGGAGTTTCAGGGTATGTGATTTAGGGCATGAGATTCCGGGCATGAGATTCAGGGCTTGAGTTTCCGCGCATGAGGTTCAGGGCATGAGTTTCAGGTCATGAGATTCAGGGCATGAGTTTCGGTGCAGGAACTTGAGGGCATGAGATTCAGGGCATGAGTTTCAGAGCATGAGATTCAGGGCATGAGATTCAGGGCATGATTTTCAGGGCATGAGTTTCAGGACAGGAAATTCAGGGCATGAGTTTCAGGGCATGAGTTTCAGGGCAGGAGTTTCAGGGCATGTGATTCAGGGCGTGAGTTTCAGGATATGAGATTCATGGCATGAGTTTCAGTGCAGGAGTTTCAGAGCATGAGATTCAGGGCATGAGATTCAGGGCATAATTTTCAGGGCAGGAGATTCAGGGCAGGTGTTTCAGTGCAGGAGTTTCAGGGCATGAGATTCAGGGCATGAGATTCAGGGCATGAGTTTCAGGACAGGAGATTCAGGGCATGAGTTTCAGGGCATGAGTTTCAGGGCATGAGATTCAGGGCATGAGATTCAGGGCTTCATTTTCAGGGCAGGAGATTCAGGGCAGGTGTTTCAGTGCAGGAGTTTCAGGGCACGAGATTCAGGGCATGAGATTCAGGGCATGAGTTTCAGGGCAGGAGTTTCAGGGCATGTGATTCAAGGCGTGAGTTTCAGGATATGAGATTCATGGCATGAGTTTCCGTGCAGATGTTTCAGGGCATGAGATTCAGGGCATGAGTTTCAGTGCATGAGTTTGAGGGCAGGAGTTTCAAGGCATGAGATTCAGGGCATAAGTTTCAGTGCATGAGTTTGAGGGCAGGAGTTTCAGGGCATGAGATTAAGGGCATGAGTTTCAGGGCATGAGATTCAGGGCAGGTATTTCAGGGCATGTAATTCAGGGCATGAGTTTCTGGGCAGATGATTCAGGGCATGAGTTTTAGGGCATGTGATTCAGGGCATGAGTTTCAGTGCATGAGTTTCAGGGCAGGAGTTTCAGGGTATGTGATGTAGGGCATGAGGTTCAGGGCATGAGATTCAGGGCTTGAGATTCAGGGCATGAGTTTCAGAGCATGAGATTCAGGGCATGAGATTCAGGGCATGATTTTCAGGGCAGGAGTTTCAGGGCAGGTGTTTCAGTGCAGGAGTTTCAGGGCATGAGATTCAGGGCATGAGATTCAGGGCATGAGTTTCAGGACAGGAGATTCAGGGCATGAGGTTCAGGGCATGAGTTTCAGGGCATGAGATTCAGGGCATGAGATTCAGGGCTTCATTTTCAGGGCAGGAGATTCAGGGCAGGTGTTTCAGTGCAGGAGTTTCAGGGCACGAGATTCAGGGCATGAGATTCAGGGCATGAGTTTCCGGGCATGAGTTTCAGGGCATGAGTTTCAGGGCAGGAGTTTCAGGGCATGTGATTCAAGGCGTGAGTTTCAGGATATGAGATTCATGGCATGAGTTTCAGTGCAGGTGTTTCAGGGCATGAGATTCAGGGCATGAGTTTCAGTGCATGAGTTTGAGGGCAGGAGTTTCAAGGACTGAGATTCAGGGCATGAGTTTCAGGGCATGAGTTTGAGGGCAGGTATTTCAGGGCATGTAATTCAGGGCATGAGTTTCTGGGCAGATGATTCAGGGCATGAGTTTTAGGGCATGTGATTCAGGGCATGAGTTTCAGTGCATGAGTTTCAGGGCAGGAGTTTCAGGGTATGTGATTTAGGGCATGAGTTTCAGGGCATGAGATTCAGGGCTTGAGTTTCAGGGCATGAGGTTCAGGGCATGAGTTTCAGGGCATGAGATTCAGGGCTTGAGTTTCAGTGCAGGAACTTGAGGGCATGAGATTCAGTGCACGAGTTTCAGAGCATGAGATTCAGGGCATGAGATTCAGGTCATGATTTTCAAGGCAGGAGATTCAGGGCAGGTGTTTCAGTGCAGGAGTTTCAGGACATGAGATTCAGGGCAGGAGTTTCAGTGCAGTAACTTGAGGTCATGAGATTCAGTGCACGAGTTTCAGAGCGTGAGATTCAGGGCATGAGATTAAGGGCATGAGTTTCAGGGCAGGAGATTGAGGGCAGGTGTTTCAGTGCAGGAGTTGCAGGGCATGAGATTCAGCACATGAGATTCAGGGCATGAGTTTTAGGACAGGAGATTCAGGGCATGAGTTTCAGGGCATGAGTTTCAGGGCATGAGTTTCAGGGCAGAAGTTTCAGGGCATGTAAGTCAGGGCGTGAGTTTCAGGATATGAGATTCATGGCATGAGTTTCAGTGCAGGAGTTTCAGGGCATGAGATTCAGGGCATGAGTTTCAGGGCATGAGATTCAGGGCAGGTATTTCAGGGCATGTAATTCAGGGCATGAGTTTCTGGGCAGATGATTCAGGGCATGAGTTTTAGGGCATGTGATTCAGGGCATGAGTTTCAGTGCATGAGTTTCTGGGCAGTAGTTTCAGGGTATGTGATTTAGGGTATGAGTTTCAGGGCATGAGATTCAGGGCTTGAGTTTCAGGGCATGAGATTCAGGGCAGGAGTTTTAGGGCATGTGATTCAGGGCACGAGTTTGAGTGCATGAGTTTCAGGGCAGGAGTTTCAGGGTATGTGATTTAGGGCATGAGTTTCAGAGCATGAGATTCAGGGCATGAGATTCAGGGTATGATTTTCAGGGCAGGAGATTCAGGGCAGGTGTTTCAGTGCAGGAGTTTCAGGGCATGAGATTCAGAGCATGAGATTCAGGGCATGAGTTTTAGGACAGGAGATTCAGGGCATGAGTTTCAGGGCATGAGTTTCAGGGCAGGAGTTTCAGGGCATGTAATTCAGGGCGTGAGTTTCAGGATATGAGATTCATGGCATGAGTTTGAGTGCAGGAGTTTTAGGGCATGAGATTCAGGGCATGAGTTTCAGGGCATGAGATTCAGGGCAGGTATTTCAGGGCATGTAATTCAGGGTATGATTTTCAGGGCAGGACATTCAGGGCAGGTGTTTCAGTGCAGGAGTTTCAGGGCATGAGATTCAGAGCATGAGATTCAGGGCATGAGTTTTAGGACAGGAGATTCAGGGCATGAGTTTCAGGGCATGAGTTTCAGGGCATGAGTTTCAGGGCAGGAGTTTCAGGGCATGTAATTCAGGGCGTGAGTTTCAGGATATGAGATTCATGGCATGAGTTTGAGTGCAGGAGTTTCAGGGCATGAGATTCAGGGCATGAGTTTCAGGGCATGAGGTTCAGGGCAGTAGTTTCAGGGTATGTGATTTAGGGTATGAGTTTCAGGGCATGAGATTCAGGGCTTGAGTTTCAGGGCATGAGGTTCAGGGCAGTAGTTTCAGGGTATGTGATTTAGGGTATGAGTTTGAGTGCATGAGTTTCAGGGCATGAGATTCAGGGCATGAGATTCAGGGCATGATTTTCAAGGCAGGAGATTCAGGGCTGGTGTTTCAGTGCAGGAGTTTCAGGGCATGAGATTCAGGGCATGAGATTCAGGGCATGAGTTTCAGGGCATGAGATTCAGGGCAGGTATTTCAGGGCATGTAATTCAGGGCATGAGTTTCTGGGCAGATGATTCAGGGCAAAAATTTTAGGGCATGTGATTCAGTGCATGTAATTCAGGGCATGAGTTTCTGGGCAGATGATTCAGGGCAGGAATTTTAGGGCATGTGATTCAGGGCATGTAATTCAGGGCATGAGTTTCAGGGCAGTAGTTTCAGGGTATGTGATTTAGGGTATGAGTTTCAGGGCATGAGATTCAGGGCTTGAGTTTCAGGGCATGAGATTCAGGGCAGGAGTTTTAGGGCATGCGATTCAGGGCACGAATTTGAGTGCAAGAGTTTCAGGGCAGGAGTTTCAGGGTATGTGATTTAGGGCATGAGTTTCAGAGCATGAGATTCAGGGCATGAGATTCAGGGTATGATTTTCAGGTCAGGAGATTCAGGGCAGGTGTTTCAGTGCAGGAGTTTCAGGGCATGAGATTCAGAGCATGAGATTCAGGGCATGAGTTTTAGGACAGGAGATTCAGGGCATGAGTTTCAGGGCATGAGTCTCAGGGCAGGAGTTTCAGGGCTTGTAATTCAGGGCGTGAGTTTCAGGATATGAGATTCATGGCATGAGTTTGAGTGCAGGAGTTTCAGGGCATGAGATTCAAGGCAGGAGATTCAGGGCAGGTGTTTCAGTGCAGGAGTTTCAGGGCATGAGATTCAGGGCATGAGATTCAGGGCATGAGTTTCAGGGCATGAGTTTCAGGGCACGAGTTTCAGGGCATGTGATTCAGGGCATGAGATTCAGGGCATGAGTTTCAGTGCATGAGTTTTAGGGCAGTAGTTTCAGGGTATGTGATTTAGGGCATGAGTTTCAGGGCATGAGATTCAGGGCATGAGATTCAGGGTATGAGTTTCAGTGCAGGAACTTGAGGGCATGAGATTCAGTGCACGAGTTTCAGAGCATGAGATTCAGGGCATGAGATTCAGGGCATGATTTTCAAGGCAGGAGATTCAGGGCAGGTGTTTCAGTGCAGGAGTTTCAGGGCATGAGATTCAGGGCATGAGATTCAGGGCATGAGTTTCAGGGCATGAGATTCAAGGCAGGTATTTCAGGGCATGTAATTCAGGGCATGAGTTTCTGTCAGATGATTCAGGGCAGGAATTTTAGGGCATGTGATTCAGGGCATGAGTTTCAGTGCATGAGTTTCAGGGCAGTAGTTTCAGGGTATGTGATTTATAGCATGAGTTTCAGGGCATGAGATTCAGGGCTTGAGTTTCAGGGCATGAGGTTCAGGACATGAGTTTCAGGGCATGAGTTTCAGGGCAGGAGTTTTAGGGCATGTGATTCAGGGCATGAGTTTGAGTGCATGAGTTTCAGGGCAGGAGTTTCAGGGTATGTGATTTAGGGCATGAGTTTCAGGGCATGAGATTCAGGGCTTCAGATTCAGGGCATGAGGTTCAGGGCATGAGTTTCAGGTCATGAGATTCAGGGCATGAGTTTCAGTGCAGGAACGTGAGGGCATCAGATTCAGGGCATGAGTTTCAGAGCATGAGATTCAGGGCATGAGATTCAGGGCATGATTTTCAGGGCAGGAGATTCAGGGCAGGTGTCTCAGTGCAGGAGTTTCAGGGCATGAGATTCAGGGCAAGTGATTCAGGGCATGAGTTTCAGGACAGGAGATTCAGGGCATGAGTTTCAGGGCATGAGTTTCAGGGCATGAGTTTCAGGGCAGGAGTTTCAGGGCATGTGATTCAGGGCGTGAGTTTCAGGATCTGAGATTCATGGCATGAGTTTCAGTGCAGGAGTTTCAGGGCATGAGATTCAGGGCATGAGTTTCAGGGTAGGTGATTAGGGCAGGAGTTTCAGGACATGAGATTCAGGGCATGAGTTTCAGGGCAGGAGATTCAGGGCTGGTGTTTCAGTGCAGGAGTTTCAGGACATGAGATTCAGGGCATGAGATACAGGGCATGAGTTTTAGGACAGGAGATTCAGGGCATGAGTTTCAGGGCATGAGTTTCAGGGCATGAATTTCAGGGCAGGAGTTTCAGGGCATGTAATTCAGGGCGTGAGTTTCAGGATATGAGATTCATGGCATGAGTTTCAGTGCAGGAGTTTCAGGGCATGAGATTCAGGGCGTGAGTTTCAGGGCATGAGATTCAGGGCAGGTATTTCAGGGCATGTAATTCAGGGCATGAGTTTCTGGGCAGATGATTCAGGGCAGGAGTTTTAGGGCATGTGATTCAGGGCATCAGTTTCAGTGCATGAGTTTCAGAGCAGGAGTTTCAGGGCATGAGATTCAGGGCATGAGTTTCTGGGCAGATGATTCAGGGCAGGAGTTTTAGGGCATGTGATTCAGGGCATGAGTTTCAGTGCATGAGTTTCAGGGCAGGAGTTTCAGGGTATGTGATTTAGGGCAAGAGATTCAGGGCATGATATTCAGGGCAGCTTTTTCAGGGCATGTAATTCAGGGCATGAATTTCTGGGCCGATGATTCAGGGCATGAGTTTTAGGGCATGTGATTCAGGGCATGATTTTAGGTGCATGAGTTTCAGGGCAGGAGTTTCAGGGTATGTGATTTAGGGCATGAGTTTCAGGGCATGAGATTCAGGGCTTGAGTTTCAGGGCATGAGGTTCAGGGCATGAGTTTCAGGGCATGAGATTCAGGGCATGAGTTTCAGTGCAGGAACTTGAGGGCATGAGATTCACTGCACGAGTTTCAGAGCATGAGATTCAGGGCATGAGATTCAGGGCATGATTTTCAAGGCAGAAGATTCAGGGCAGGTATTTCAGTGCAGGAGTTTCAGGGCATGAGATTCAGGGCATGAGATTCAGGGCATGAGTTTCAGGGCATGAGATTCAGGGCAGGTATTTCAGGGCATGTAATTCAGGGCATGATTTTCTGGGCAGATTATTCAGGGCAGGAATTTTAGGGCATGTGATTCAGGGCATGAGTTTCAGTGCATGAGTTTCAGGGCAGTAGTTTCAGGGTATGTGATTTAGGGCATGAGTTTCAGGGCATGAGATTCAGGGCTTGAGTTTCAGGGCATGAGGTTCAGGGCATGAGTTTCAGGGCAGGAGTTTTAGGGCATGTGATTCAGGGCATGAGTTTGAGTGCATGAGTTTCAGGGCAGGAGTTTCAGGGTATGTGATTTAGGGCATGAGATTCCGGGCATGAGATTCAGGGCTTGAGTTTCCGCGCATGAGGTTCAGGGCATGAGTTTCAGGTCATGAGATTCAGGGCATGAGTTTCGGTGCAGGAACTTGAGGGCATGAGATTCAGGGCATGAGTTTCAGAGCATGAGATTCAGGGCATGAGATTCAGGGCATGATTTTCAGGGCAGGAGATTCAGGGCAGGTGTTTCAGTGCAGGAGTTTCAGGGCATGAGATTCAGGGCATGAGATTCAGGGCATGAGTTTCAGGACAGGAAATTCAGGGCATGAGTTTCAGGGCATGAGTTTCAGGGCAGGAGTTTCAGGGCATGTGATTCAGGGCGTGAGTTTCAGGATATGAGATTCATGGCATGAGTTTCAGTGCAGGAGTTTCAGAGCATGAGATTCAGGGCATGAGATTCAGGGCATGATTTTCAGGGCAGGAGATTCAGGGCAGGTGTTTCAGTGCAGGAGTTTCAGGGCATGAGATTCAGGGCATGAGATTCAGGGCATGAGTTTTAGGACAGGAGATTCAGGGCATGAGTTTCAGGGCATGAGTTTCAGGGCCTGAGATTCAGGGCATGAGATTCAGGGCTTCATTTTCAGGGCAGGAGATTCAGGGCAGGTGTTTCAGTGCAGGAGTTTCAGGGCACGAGATTCAGGGCATGAGATTCAGGGCATGAGTTTCAGGGCATGAGTTTCAGGGCATGAGTTTTAGGGCAGGAGTTTCAGGGCATGTGATTCAAGGCGTGAGTTTCAGGATATGAGATTCATGGCATGAGTTTCCGTGCAGATGTTTCAGGGCATGAGATTCAGGGCATGAGTTTCAGTGCATGAGTTTGAGGGCAGGAGTTTCAAGGCATGAGATTCAGGGCATAAGTTTCAGTGCATGAGTTTGAGGGCAGGAGTTTCAGGGCATGAGATTAAGGGCATGAGTTTCAGGGCATGAGATTCAGGGCAGGTATTTCAGGGCATGTAATTCAGGGCATGAGTTTCTGGGCCGATGATTCAGGGCATGAGTTTTAGGGCATGTGATTCAGGGCATGAGTTTCAGTGCATGAGTTTCAGGGCAGGAGTTTCAGGGTATGTGATTTAGGGCATGAGTTTCAGGGCATGAGATTCAGGGCTTGAGTTTCAGGGCATGAGGTTCAGGGCATGAGTTTCAGGGCATGAGATTCAGGGCTTGAGTTTCAGTGCAGGAACTTGAGGGCATGAGATTCAGTGCACGAGTTTCAGAGCATGAGATTCAGGGCATGAGATTCAGGTCATGATTTTCAAGGCAGGAGATTCAGGGCAGGTGTTTCAGTGCAGGAGTTTCAGGACATGAGATTCAGGGCATGAGTTTCAGTGCAGTAACTTGAGGTCATGAGATTCAGTGCACGAGATTCAGAGCGTGAGATTCAGGGCATGAGATTCAGGGCATGATTTTCAAGGCAGGAGATTCAGGGCTGGTGTTTCAGTGCAGGAGTTTCAGGGCATGAGATTCAGGGCATGAGATTCAGGGCATGAGTTTCAGGGCATGAGATTCAGGGCAGGTATTTCAGGGCATGTAATTCAGGGCATGAGTTTCTGGGCAGATGATTCAGGGCAAAAATTTTAGGGCATGTGATTCAGGGCATGTAATTCAGGGCATGAGTTTCTGGGCAGATGATTCAGGGCAGGAATTTTAGGGCATGTGATTCAGGGCATGTAATTCAGGGCATGAGTTTCAGGGCAGTAGTTTCAGGGTATGTGATTTAGGGTATGAGTTTCAGGGCATGAGATTCAGGGCTTGAGTTTCAGGGCATGAGATTCAGGGCAGGAGTTTTAGGGCATGCGATTCAGGGCACGAATTTGAGTGCAAGAGTTTCAGGGCAGGAGTTTCAGGGTATGTGATTTAGGGCATGAGTTTCAGAGCATGAGATTCAGGGCATGAGATTCAGGGTATGATTTTCAGGGCAGGAGATTCAGGGCAGGTGTTTCAGTGCAGGAGTTTCAGGGCATGAGATTCAGAGCATGAGATTCAGGGCATGAGTTTTAGGACAGGAGATTCAGGGCATGAGTTTCAGGGCATGAGTCTCAGGGCAGGAGTTTCAGGGCTTGTAATTCAGGGCGTGAGTTTCAGGATATGAGATTCATGGCATGAGTTTGAGTGCAGGAGTTTCAGGGCATGAGATTCAAGGCAGGAGATTCAGGGCAGGTGTTTCAGTGCAGGAGTTTCAGGGCATGAGATTCAGGGCATGAGATTCAGGGCATGAGTTTCAGGGCATGAGTTTCAGGGCACGAGTTTCAGGGCATGTGATTCAGGGCATGAGATTCAGGGCATGAGTTTCAGTGCATGAGTTTTAGGGCAGTAGTTTCAGGGTATGTGATTTAGGGCATGAGTTTCAGGGCATGAGATTCAGGGCATGAGATTCAGGGCATGAGTTTCAGTGCAGGAACTTGAGGGCATGAGATTCAGTGCACGAGTTTCAGAGCATGAGATTCAGGGCATGAGATTCAGGGCATGATTTTCAAGTCAGGAGATTCAGGGCAGGTGTTTCAGTGCAGGAGTTTCAGGGCATGAGATTCAGGGCATGAGTTTCAGGGCATGAGATTCAAGGCAGGTATTTCAGGGCATGTAATTCAGGGCATGAGTTTCTGTCAGATGATTCAGGGCAGGAATTTTAGGGCATGTGATTCAGGGCATGAGTTTCAGTGCATGAGTTTCAGGGCAGTAGTTTCAGGGTATGTGATTTATAGCATGAGTTTCAGGGCATGAGATTCAGGGCATGAGGTTCAGGGCATGAGTTTCAGGTCATGAGATTCAGGGCATGAGTTTCAGTGCAGGAACGTGAGGGCATCAGATTCAGGGCATGAGTTTCAGAGCATGAGATTCAGGGCATGAGATTCAGGGCATGATTTTCAGGGCAGGAGATTCAGGGCAGGTGTCTCAGTGCAGGAGTTTCAGGGCATGAGATTCAGGGCAAGTGATTCAGGGCATGAGTTTCAGGACAGGAGATTCAGGGCATGAGTTTCAGGGCATGAGTTTCAGGGCATGAGTTTCAGGGCAGGAGTTTCAGGGCATGTGATTCAGGGCGTGAGTTTCAGGATCTGAGATTCATGGCATGAGTTTCAGTGCAGGAGTTTCAGGGCATGAGATTCAGGGCATGAGTTTCAGGGTAGGTGATTAGGGCAGGAGTTTCAGGACATGAGATTCAGGGCATGAGTTTCAGGGCAGGAGATTCAGGGCTGGTGTTTCAGTGCAGGAGTTTCAGGACATGAGATTCAGGGCATGAGATACAGGGCATGAGTTTTAGGACAGGAGATTCAGGGCATGAGTTTCAGGGCATGAGTTTCAGGGCATGAGTTTCAGGGCAGGAGTTTCAGGGCATGTAATTCAGGGCGTGAGTTTCAGGATATGAGATTCATGGCATGAGTTTCAGTGCAGGAGTTTCAGGGCATGAGATTCAGGGCGTGAGTTTCAGGGCATGAGATTCAGGGCAGGTATTTCAGGGCATGTAATTCAGGGCATGAGTTTCTGGGCAGATGATTCAGGGCAGGAGTTTTAGGGCATGTGATTCAGGGCATCAGTTTCAGTGCATGAGTTTCAGAGCAGGAGTTTCAGGGCATGAGATTCAGGGCATGAGTTTCTGGGCAGATGATTCAGGGCAGGAGTTTTAGGGCATGTGATTCAGGGCATGAGTTTCAGTGCATGAGTTTCAGTGCAGGAGTTTCAGGGTATGTGATTTAGGGCAAGAGATTCAGGGCATGATATTCAGGGCAGCTTTTTCAGGGCATGTAATTCAGGGCATGAATTTCTGGGCCGATGATTCAGGGCATGAGTTTTAGGGCATGTGATTCAGGGCATGATTTTAGGTGCATGAGTTTCAGGGCAGGAGTTTCAGGGTATGTGATTTAGGGCATGAGTTTCAGGGCATGAGATTCAGGGCTTGAGTTTCAGGGCATGAGGTTCAGGGCATGAGTTTCAGGGCATGAGATTCAGGGCATGAGTTTCAGTGCAGGAACTTGAGGGCATGAGATTCACTGCACGAGTTTCAGAGCATGAGATTCAGGGCATGAGATTCAGGGCATGATTTTCAAGGCAGAAGATTCAGGGCAGGTGTTTCAGTGCAGGAGTTTCAGGGCACGAGATTCAGGGCATGAGATTCAGGGCATGAGTTTCAGGGCATGAGTTTCAGGGCATGAGTTTTAGGGCAGGAGTTTCAGGGCATGTGATTCAAGGCGTGAGTTTCAGGATATGAGATTCATGGCATGAGTTTCCGTGCAGATGTTTCAGGGCATGAGATTCAGGGCATGAGTTTCAGTGCATGAGTTTGAGGGCAGGAGTTTCAAGGCATGAGATTCAGGGCATAAGTTTCAGTGCATGAGTTTGAGGGCAGGAGTTTCAGGGCATGAGATTAAGGGCATGAGTTTCAGGGCATGAGATTCAGGGCAGGTATTTCAGGGCATGTAATTCAGGGCATGAGTTTCTGGGCCGATGATTCAGGGCATGAGTTTTAGGGCATGTGATTCAGGGCATGAGTTTCAGTGCATGAGTTTCAGGGCAGGAGTTTCAGGGTATGTGATTTAGGGCATGAGTTTCAGGGCATGAGATTCAGGGCTTGAGTTTCAGGGCATGAGGTTCAGGGCATGAGTTTCAGGGCATGAGATTCAGGTCTTGAGTTTCAGTGCAGGAACTTGAGGGCATGAGATTCAGTGCACGAGTTTCAGAGCATGAGATTCAGGGCATGAGATTCAGGTCATGATTTTCAAGGCAGGAGATTCAGGGCAGGTGTTTCAGTGCAGGAGTTTCAGGACACGAGATTCAGGGCATGAGTTTCAGTGCAGTAACTTGAGGTCATGAGATTCAGTGCACGAGATTCAGAGCGTGAGATTCAGGGCATGAGATTCAGGGCATGATTTTCAAGGCAGGAGATTCAGGGCTGGTGTTTCAGTGCAGGAGTTTCAGGGCATGAGATTCAGGGCATGAGATTCAGGGCATGAGTTTCAGGGCATGAGATTCAGGGCAGGTATTTCAGGGCATGTAATTCAGGGCATGAGTTTCTGGGCAGATGATTCAGGGCAAAAATTTTAGGGCATGTGATTCAGGGCATGTAATTCAGGGCATGAGTTTCTGGGCAGATGATTCAGGGCAGGAATTTTAGGGCATGTGATTCAGGGCATGTAATTCAGGGCATGAGTTTCAGGGCAGTAGTTTCAGGGTATGTGATTTAGGGTATGAGTTTCAGGGCATGAGATTCAGGGCTTGAGTTTCAGGGCATGAGATTCAGGGCAGGAGTTTTAGGGCATGCGATTCAGGGCACGAATTTGAGTGCAAGAGTTTCAGGGCAGGAGTTTCAGGGTATGTGATTTAGGGCATGAGTTTCAGAGCATGAGATTCAGGGCATGAGATTCAGGGTATGATTTTCAGGGCAGGAGATTCAGGGCAGGTGTTTCAGTGCAGGAGTTTCAGGGCATGAGATTCAGAGCATGAGATTCAGGGCATGAGTTTTAGGACAGGAGATTCAGGGCATGAGTTTCAGGGCATGAGTCTCAGGGCAGGAGTTTCAGGGCTTGTAATTCAGGGCGTGAGTTTCAGGATATGAGATTCATGGCATGAGTTTGAGTGCAGGAGTTTCAGGGCATGAGATTCAAGGCAGGAGATTCAGGGCAGGTGTTTCAGTGCAGGAGTTTCAGGGCATGAGATTCAGGGCATGAGATTCAGGGCATGAGTTTCAGGGCATGAGTTTCAGGGCACGAGTTTCAGGGCATGTGATTCAGGGCATGAGATTCAGGGCATGAGTTTCAGTGCATGAGTTTTAGGGCAGTAGTTTCAGGGTATGTGATTTAGGGCATGAGTTTCAGGGCATGAGATTCAGGGCATGAGATTCAGGGCATGAGTTTCAGTGCAGGAACTTGAGGGCATGAGATTCAGTGCACGAGTTTCAGAGCATGAGATTCAGGGCATGAGATTCAGGGCATGATTTTCAAGTCAGGAGATTCAGGGCAGGTGTTTCAGTGCAGGAGTTTCAGGGCATGAGATTCAGGGCATGAGTTTCAGGGCATGAGATTCAAGGCAGGTATTTCAGGGCATGTAATTCAGGGCATGAGTTTCTGTCAGATGATTCAGGGCAGGAATTTTAGGGCATGTGATTCAGGGCATGAGTTTCAGTGCATGAGTTTCAGGGCAGTAGTTTCAGGGTATGTGATTTATAGCATGAGTTTCAGGGCATGAGATTCAGGGCATGAGGTTCAGGGCATGAGTTTCAGGTCATGAGATTCAGGGCATGAGTTTCAGTGCAGGAACGTGAGGGCATCAGATTCAGGGCATGAGTTTCAGAGCATGAGATTCAGGGCATGAGATTCAGGGCATGATTTTCAGGGCAGGAGATTCAGGGCAGGTGTCTCAGTGCAGGAGTTTCAGGGCATGAGATTCAGGGCAAGTGATTCAGGGCATGAGTTTCAGGACAGGAGATTCAGGGCATGAGTTTCAGGGCATGAGTTTCAGGGCATGAGTTTCAGGGCAGGAGTTTCAGGGCATGTGATTCAGGGCGTGAGTTTCAGGATCTGAGATTCATGGCATGAGTTTCAGTGCAGGAGTTTCAGGGCATGAGATTCAGGGCATGAGTTTCAGGGTAGGTGATTAGGGCAGGAGTTTCAGGACATGAGATTCAGGGCATGAGTTTCAGGGCAGGAGATTCAGGGCTGGTGTTTCAGTGCAGGAGTTTCAGGACATGAGATTCAGGGCATGAGATACAGGGCATGAGTTTTAGGACAGGAGATTCAGGGCATGAGTTTCAGGGCATGAGTTTCAGGGCATGAGTTTCAGGGCAGGAGTTTCAGGGCATGTAATTCAAGGCGTGAGTTTCAGGATATGAGATTCATGGCATGAGTTTCAGTGCAGGAGTTTCAGGGCATGAGATTCAGGGCGTGAGTTTCAGGGCATGAGATTCAGGGCAGGTATTTCAGGGCATGTAATTCAGGGCATGAGTTTCTGGGCAGATGATTCAGGGCAGGAGTTTTAGGGCATGTGATTCAGGGCATCAGTTTCAGTGCATGAGTTTCAGAGCAGGAGTTTCAGGGCATGAGATTCAGGGCATGAGTTTCTGGGCAGATGATTCAGGGCAGGAGTTTTAGGGCATGTGATTCAGGGCATGAGTTTCAGTGCATGAGTTTCAGTGCAGGAGTTTCAGGGTATGTGATTTAGGGCAAGAGATTCAGGGCATGATATTCAGGGCAGCTTTTTCAGGGCATGTAATTCAGGGCATGAATTTCTGGGCCGATGATTCAGGGCATGAGTTTTAGGGCATGTGATTCAGGGCATGATTTTAGGTGCATGAGTTTCAGGGCAGGAGTTTCAGGGTATGTGATTTAGGGCATGAGTTTCAGGGCATGAGATTCAGGGCTTGAGTTTCAGGGCATGAGGTTCAGGGCATGAGTTTCAGGGCATGAGATTCAGGGCATGAGTTTCAGTGCAGGAACTTGAGGGCATGAGATTCACTGCACGAGTTTCAGAGCATGAGATTCAGGGCATGAGATTCAGGGCATGATTTTCAAGGCAGAAGATTCAGGGCAGGTATTTCAGTGCAGGAGTTTCAGGGCATGAGATTCAGGGCAGGTATTTCAGGGCATGTAATTCAGGGCATGATTTTCTGGGCAGATTATTCAGGGCAGGAATTTTAGGGCATGTGATTCAGGGCATGAGTTTCAGTGCATGAGTTTCAGGGCAGTAGTTTCAGGGTATGTGATTTAGGGCATGAGTTTCAGGGCATGAGATTCAGGGTTTGAGTTTCAGGGCATGAGGTTCAGGGCATGAGTTTCAGGGCAGGAGTTTTAGGGCATGTGATTCAGGACATGAGTTTGAGTGCATGAGTTTCAGGGCAGGAGTTTCAGGGTATGTGATTTAGGGCATGAGATTCCGGGCATGAGATTCAGGGCTTGAGTTTCCGCGCATGAGGTTCAGGGCATGAGTTTCAGGTCATGAGATTCAGGGCATGAGTTTCGGTGCAGGAACTTGAGGGCATGAGATTCAGGGCATGAGTTTCAGGGCTTGAGTTTCCGCGCATGAGTTTCAGGGCAGGAGTTTCAGGTCATGTGATTCAGGGCGTGAGTTTCAGGATATGAGATTCATGGCATGAGTTTCAGTGCAGGAGTTTCAGAGCATGAGATTCAGGGCATGAGATTCAGGGCATGATTTTCAGGGCAGGAGATTCAGGGCAGGTGTTTCAGTGCAGGAGTTTCAGGGCATGAGATTCAGGGCATGAGATTCAGGGCATGAGTTTCAGGACAGGAGATTCAGGGCATGAGTTTCAGGGCATGAGTTTCAGGGCATGAGATTCAGGGCATGAGATTCAGGGCTTCATTTTCAGGGCAGGAGATTCAGGGCAGGTGTTTCAGTGCAGGAGTTTCAGGGCACGAGATTCAGGGCATGAGATTCAGGGCATGAGTTTCAGGGCATGAGTTTCAGGGCAGGAGTTTCAGGGCATGTGATTCAAGGCGTGAGTTTCAGGATATGAGATTCATGGCATGAGTTTCCGTGCAGATGTTTCAGGGCATGAGATTCAGGGCATGAGTTTCAGTGCATGAGTTTGAGGGCAGGAGTTTCAAGGCATGAGATTCAGGGCATAAGTTTCAGTGCATGAGTTTGAGGGCAGGAGTTTCAGGGCATGAGATTAAGGGCATGAGTTTCAGGGCATGAGATTCAGGGCAGGTATTTCAGGGCATGTAATTCAGGGCATGAGTTTCTGGGCAGATGATTCAGGGCATGAGTTTTAGGGCATGTGATTCAGGGCATGAGTTTCAGTGCATGAGTTTCAGGGCAGGAGTTTCAGGGTATGTGATGTAGGGCATGAGGTTCAGGGCATGAGATTCAGGGCTTGAGATTCAGGACATGAGTTTCAGAGCATGAGATTCAGGGCATGAGATTCAGGGCATGATTTTCAGGGCAGGAGTTTCAGGGCAGGTGTTTCAGTGCAGGAGTTTGAGGGCATGAGATTCAGGGCATGAGATTCAGGGCATGAGTTTCAGGACAGGAGATTCAGGGCATGAGGTTCAGGGCATGAGTTTCAGGGCATGAGATTCAGGGCATGAGATTCAGGGCTTCATTTTCAGGGCAGGAGATTCAGGGCAGGTGTTTCAGTGCAGGAGTTTCAGGGCACGAGATTCAGGGCATGAGATTCAGGGCATGAGTTTCCGGGCATGAGTTTCAGGGCATGAGTTTCAGGGCAGGAGTTTCAGGGCATGTGATTCAAGGCGTGAGTTTCAGGATATGAGATTCATGGCATGAGTTTCAGTGCAGGTGTTTCAGGGCATGAGATTCAGGGCATGAGTTTCAGTGCATGAGTTTGAGGGCAGGAGTTTCAAGGACTGAGATTCAGGGCATGAGTTTCAGGGCATGAGTTTGAGGGCAGGTATTTCAGGGCATGTAATTCAGGGCATGAGTTTCTGGGCAGATGATTCAGGGCATGAGTTTTAGGGCATGTGATTCAGGGCATGAGTTTCAGTGCATGAGTTTCAGGGCAGGAGTTTCAGGGTATGTGATTTAGGGCATGAGTTTCAGGGCATGAGATTCAGGGCTTGAGTTTCAGGGCATGAGGTTCAGGGCATGAGTTTCAGGGCATGAGATTCAGGGCTTGAGTTTCAGTGCAGGAACTTGAGGGCATGAGATTCAGTGCACGAGTTTCAGAGCATGAGATTCAGGGCATGAGATTCAGGTCATGATTTTCAAGGCAGGAGATTCAGGGCAGGTGTTTCAGTGCAGGAGTTTCAGGACATGAGATTCAGGGCAGGAGTTTCAGTGCAGTAACTTGAGGTCATGAGATTCAGTGCACGAGTTTCAGAGCGTGAGATTCAGGGCATGAGATTAAGGGCATGAGTTTCAGGGCAGGAGATTGAGGGCAGGTGTTTCAGTGCAGGAGTTGCAGGGCATGAGATTCAGCACATGAGATTCAGGGCATGAGTTTTAGGACAGGAGATTCAGGGCATGAGTTTCAGGGCATGAGTTTCAGGGCATGAGTTTCAGGGCAGAAGTTTCAGGGCATGTAAGTCAGGGCGTGAGTTTCAGGATATGAGATTCATGGCATGAGTTTCAGTGCAGGAGTTTCAGGGCATGAGATTCAGGGCATGAGTTTCAGGGCATGAGATTCAGGGCAGGTATTTCAGGGCATGTAATTCAGGGCATGAGTTTCTGGGCAGATGATTCAGGGCATGAGTTTTAGGGCATGTGATTCAGGGCATGAGTTTCAGTGCATGAGTTTCTGGGCAGTAGTTTCAGGGTATGTGATTTAGGGTATGAGTTTCAGGGCATGAGATTCAGGGCTTGAGTTTCAGGGCATGAGATTCAGGGCAGGAGTTTTAGGGCATGTGATTCAGGGCACGAGTTTGAGTGCATGAGTTTCAGGGCAGGAGTTTCAGGGTATGTGATTTAGGGCATGAGTTTCAGAGCATGAGATTCAGGGCATGAGATTCAGGGTATGATTTTCAGGGCAGGAGATTCAGGGCAGGTGTTTCAGTGCAGGAGTTTCAGGGCATGAGATTCAGAGCATGAGATTCAGGGCATGAGTTTTAGGACAGGAGATTCAGGGCATGAGTTTCAGGGCATGAGTTTCAGGGCAGGAGTTTCAGGGCATGTAATTCAGGGCGTGAGTTTCAGGATATGAGATTCATGGCATGAGTTTGAGTGCAGGAGTTTTAGGGCATGAGATTCAGGGCATGAGTTTCAGGGCATGAGATTCAGGGCAGGTATTTCAGGGCATGTAATTCAGGGTATGATTTTCAGGGCAGGACATTCAGGGCAGGTGTTTCAGTGCAGGAGTTTCAGGGCATGAGATTCAGAGCATGAGATTCAGGGCATGAGTTTTAGGACAGGAGATTCAGGGCATGAGTTTCAGGGCATGAGTTTCAGGGCATGAGTTTCAGGGCAGGAGTTTCAGGGCATGTAATTCAGGGCGTGAGTTTCAGGATATGAGATTCATGGCATGAGTTTGAGTGCAGGAGTTTCAGGGCATGAGATTCAGGGCATGAGTTTCAGGGCATGAGGTTCAGGGCAGTAGTTTCAGGGTATGTGATTTAGGGTATGAGTTTCAGGGCATGAGATTCAGGGCTTGAGTTTCAGGGCATGAGGTTCAGGGCAGTAGTTTCAGGGTATGTGATTTAGGGTATGAGTTTGAGTGCATGAGTTTCAGGGCAGGAGTTTCAGGGTATGTGATTTAGGGCATGAGTTTCAGAGCATGAGATTCAGGGCATGAGATTCAGGGTATGATTTTCAGGGCAGGAGATTCAGGGCAGGTGTTTCAGTGCAGGAGTTTCAGGGCATGAGATTCAGAGCATGAGATTCAGGGCATGAGTTTTAGGACAGGAGATTCAGGGCATGAGTTTCAGGGCATGAGTTTCAGGGCATGAGTTTCAGGGCAGGAGTTTCAGGGCATGTAATTCAGGGCGTGAGTTTCAGGATATGAGATTCGTGGCATGAGTTTGAGTGCAGGAGTTTCAGGGCATGAGATTCAGGGCATGAGTTTCAGGGCATGAGATTCAGGGCATGAGATTCAGGGCATGAGTTTCAGGGCATGAGATTCAGGGCAGGTATTTCAGGGCATGTAATTCAGGGCATGATTTTCTGGGCAGATGATTCAGGGCAGGAATTTTAGGGCATGTGATTCAGGGCATGAGTTTCAGTGCATGAGTTTCAGGGCAGGAGTTTCAGGGTATGTGATTTAGGGCATGAGTTTCAGGGCATGAGATTCAGGGCTTGAGTTTCAGGGCATGAGGTTCAGGGCATGAGTTTCAGGGCATGAGATTCAGGGCTTGAGTTTCAGTGCAGGAACTTGAGGGCATGAGATTCAGTGCACGAGTTTCAGAGCATGAGATTCAGGGCATGAGATTCAGGTCATGATTTTCAAGGCAGGAGATTCAGGGCAGGTGTTTCAGTGCAGGAGTTTCAGGACATGAGATTCAGGGCATGAGTTTCAGTGCAGTAACTTGAGGTCATGAGATTCAGTGCACGAGATTCAGAGCGTGAGATTCAGGGCATGAGATTCAGGGCATGATTTTCAAGGCAGGAGATTCAGGGCTGGTGTTTCAGTGCAGGAGTTTCAGGGCATGAGATTCAGGGCATGAGATTCAGGGCATGAGTTTCAGGGCATGAGATTCAGGGCAGGTATTTCAGGGCATGTAATTCAGGGCATGAGTTTCTGGGCAGATGATTCAGGGCAAAAATTTTAGGGCATGTGATTCAGTGCATGTAATTCAGGGCATGAGTTTCTGGGCAGATGATTCAGGGCAGGAATTTTAGGGCATGTGATTCAGGGCATGTAATTCAGGGCATGAGTTTCAGGGCAGTAGTTTCAGGGTATGTGATTTAGGGTATGAGTTTCAGGGCATGAGATTCAGGGCTTGAGTTTCAGGGCATGAGATTCAGGGCAGGAGTTTTAGGGCATGCGATTCAGGGCACGAATTTGAGTGCAAGAGTTTCAGGGCAGGAGTTTCAGGGTATGTGATTTAGGGCATGAGTTTCAGAGCATGAGATTCAGGGCATGAGATTCAGGGTATGATTTTCAGGGCAGGAGATTCAGGGCAGGTGTTTCAGTGCAGGAGTTTCAGGGCATGAGATTCAGAGCATGAGATTCAGGGCATGAGTTTTAGGACAGGAGATTCAGGGCATGAGTTTCAGGGCATGAGTCTCAGGGCAGGAGTTTCAGGGCTTGTAATTCAGGGCGTGAGTTTCAGGACATGAGATTCATGGCATGAGTTTGAGTGCAGGAGTTTCAGGGCATGAGATTCAAGGCAGGAGATTCAGGGCAGGTGTTTCAGTGCAGGAGTTTCAGGGCATGAGATTCAGGGCATGAGATTCAGGGCATGAGTTTCAGGGCATGAGTTTCAGGGCACGAGTTTCAGGGCATGTGATTCAGGGCATGAGATTCAGGGCATGAGTTTCAGTGCAGGTGTTTCAGGGCATGAGATTCAGGGCATGAGTTTCAGTGCATGAGTTTTAGGG
>NW_027275344.1:0-61186 GCF_030028105.1 Mobula birostris
TGAGTTTCAGGGCATGAGATTCAGGGCATGAGTTTCAGGGCATGAGATTCATGGCAGGAACTTCAGGGCATGTGATTCAGATAATGAGTTACTGGGCAGATGATTCAGGGCCGGAGTTTTAGGGCATGTGATTCAGGGCATGAGTTTCAGGGCAGGAGAATCAGGGCTTGAGTTTCAGGGCATGGGATTCAGGGCATGAGTTTCAGGGTATGAGATTCAGGACAGGAGTTTCAAGACATGAGCTTCAGGGCATGAGTTTCAGTGCATGAGTTTCAGTGCATGAGTTTGAGGGCATGAGATTCAGGGCAGGAATTTCAGGGCATGTGATTCAGATAATGAGAATCTGTGCAGATGATTCAGGGCAGGAGTTTTAGGGCATGTGATGCAGGACATCAGTTTCAGTGCATGAGTTTCAGGGCAGGAGTTTCAGGGTATGAGATTTAGGACATGAGTTTCAGTGCATGAGATTCAGGGCTTGAGTGTCAGTGCATGAGATTCAGAGCATCAGTTTCAGGGCAGGAGTTTCAGTGCATGAGTTTCACGGCATGAGATTCAGGGCATGAGGTTCAGGGCAGGAATTTCAGGGCATGTGCTTTAGGGCAGGTGTTTCAGTGCAAGAGTTTGAGGGCATGAGATTCAGGGCATGAGTTTCAAGGCAGGAGATTCAGGGCATGAGATTCGGGGCTTGAGTTTCAAGGCAGGTGTTTTAGGGCTTCGTATTTCAGTGCAGGAGTTTCAGGGCAGGAGATTCAGAGCATGAGTTTCAGTGCATGAGTTTGAGGGCAGGAGTTTCACGGCATGAGATTCAGGGCATGAGTTTCAGGGCATGAGATTCATGGCAGGAACTTCAGGGCATGTGATTCAGATAATGAGTTACTGGGCAGATGATTCAGGGCCGGAGTTTTAGGGCATGTGATTCAGGGCATGAGTTTCAGGGCAGGAGAATCAGGGCTTGAGTTTCAGGGCATGGGATTCAGGGCATGAGTTTCAGGGTATGAGATTCAGGACAGGAGTTTCAAGACATGAGCTTCAGGGCATGAGTTTCAGTGCATGAGTTTCAGTGCATGAGTTTGAGGGCATGAGATTCAGGGCAGGAATTTCAGGGCATGTGATTCAGATAATGAGTTTCTGTGCAGATGATTCAGGGCAGGAGTTTTAGGGCATGTGATGCAGGACATCAGTTTCAGTGCATGAGTTTCAGGGCAGGAGTTTCAGGGTATGAGATTTAGGACATGAGTTTCAGTGCATGAGATTCAGGGCTTGAGTTTCAGGGCATGAGGTTCAGGGCATGAGTGTCAGTGCATGAGATTCAGAGCATCAGTTTCAGGGCAGGAGTTTCAGTGCATGAGTTTCACGGCATGAGATTCAGGGCATGAGGTTCAGGGCAGGAATTTCAGGGCATGTGCTTTAGGGCAGGTGTTTCAGTGCAAGAGTTTGAGGGCATGAGATTCAGGGCATGAGTTTCAAGGCAGGAGATTCAGGGCATGAGATTCGGGGCTTGAGTTTCAAGGCAGGTGTTTTAGGGCTTCGTATTTCAGTGCAGGAGTTTCAGGGCAGGAGATTCAGAGCATGAGTTTCAGTGCATGAGTTTGAGGGCAGGAGTTTCACGGCATGAGATTCAGGGCATGAGTTTCAGGGCATGAGTTTCAGGGCATGGGTTTCAGGTCTGTGGTTTCACGGAATGAGATTCAGGGCATGAGTTTCAGGGCATGAGTTTCAGGGCATGGGTTTCAGGGCATGTCTTTCAGTGCATGAGTTTCAGGGCAGGATTTTCAGAGCATGAAATTCAGGGCATGAGTGTCAGGGCAGGAGATTCACGGCTTGAGTTTAAGGTCATGAGATTTACCGCATGAGATTCAGTGCATGAGTTTCAGGGCAGAAGTTTCAGGGCACGAGATTCAGGGCATGAGTTTCAGGGTATGAGTTTCAGGGCGTGAGTTTCAGGATATGAGATTCAGGACAGGAGTTTCAAGGCATGAGATTCAGGGCATGAGTTTCAGTGCATGAGTTTGAGGGCAGGAGTTTCAAGGCATGAAATTCAGGGCATGGGTTTCAGGGCATGAGATTCAGGGCAGGAATTTCAGGGCATGTGATTCAGATAATGAGTTTCTGGGCAGATGATTCAGGGCAGGAGTTTTAGGGCATGTGATTCAGGGCATGAGCTTCAGTGCATGAGTTTCAGGGCAGGAGTTTCAGGGTGTGAGATTTAGGGCATGAGTTTCAGTGCATGCGATTCAGGGCTTGAGTTTCAGGGCATGAGGTTCAGGGCATGAATTTCAGTGCATGAGATTCAGGGCATCAGTTTCAGGGCAGGAGTTTCAGTGCATGAATTTCACGGCATGAGATTCAGGGCATGAGATTCAGGGCATGAGTTTCAAGGCAGGAGATTCACGGCTTGAGTTTAAGGTCATGAGATTTAGCGCATGGGATTCAGTGCATTAGTTTCAGGGCAGAACTTTCAGGGCATGAGATTCAGGGTATCCGTTTCAGGGCATGAGTTTCAGGGCAGGAGTTTCAGGGCATGTAATTCAGGGCGTGAGTTTCAGGATATGAGATTCATGGCATGAGATTCAGTGCAGGAGTTTCAGTGCATCACATTCAGGACAGGAGTTTCAAGGCATGAGATTCAGGGCATGAGTTTCAGTGCCTGAGTTTGAGGGCAGGAGTTTCAAGGCATGAGATTCAGGGCATGAGTTTCAGGGCATGAGATTCAGGGCAGGAATTTCAGGGCATGTGATTCAGATAATGAGTTTCTGGGCAGATGATTCAGGGCAGGAGTTTTAGGGCATGTGATTCAGGGTATGAGTTTCAGTGCATGAGTTTCAGGGCAGGAGTTTCAGGGTATGAGATTTAGGGCATGAGTTTCAGTGCATGAGATTCAGGGCATGAGTTTTAGGGTAGGTGTTTCTGTGCAAGAGTTTCAGGGCATGAGATTCAGGACATGAGTTTCAGGGCAGGAATTTCAGGGTATGACATTCAGGGCATGAGTTTCAGGGCAGGAGATTCACGGCTTGAGTTTAAGGTCATGAGATTTAGCGCATGAGATTCAGTGCATGAGTTTCAGTGCATGAGTTTGAGGGCAGGAGTATCAAGGCATGAGATTCAGGGCATGAGTTTCAGGGCAGGAGAATAAGGGCTTGAGTTTCAGGTCATGAGATTCAGGGCATGAGTTTCAGGGCATGAGATTCAGGACAGGAGTTTCAAGGCATGAGATTCAGGGCATGAGTTTCAGGGCATGAGATTCATGGCAGGAACTTCAGGGCATGTGATTCAGATAATGAGTTACTGGGCAGATGATTCAGGGCAGGAGTTTTAGGGCATGTGATTCAGGGCATGAGTTTCAGGGCAGGAGAATCAGGGCTTGAGTTTCAGGGGCATGGGATTCAGGGCATTGAGTTTCAGGGTATGAGATTCAGGACAGGAGTTTCAAGACATGAGCTTCAGGGCATGAGTTTCAGTGCATGAGTTTCAGTGCATGAGTTTGAGGGCATGAGATTCAGGGCAGGAATTTCAGGGCATGTGATTCAGATAATGAGTTTCTGTGCAGATGATTCAGGGCAGGAGTTTTAGGGCATGTGATGCAGGACATCAGTTTCAGTGCATGAGTTTCAGGGCAGGAGTTTCAGGGTATGAGATTTAGGACATGAGTTTCAGTGCATGAGATTCAGGGCTTTGAGTTTCAGGGCATGAGGTTCAGGGCATGAGTGTCAGTGCATGAGATTCAGAGCATCAGTTTCAGGGCAGGAGTTTCAGTGCATGAGTTTCACGGCATGAGATTCAGGGCAATGAGGTTCAGGGGCAGGAATTTCAGGGCATGTGCTTTAGGGCAGGTGTTTCAGTGCAAGAGTTTGAGGGCATGAGATTCAGGGCATGAGTTTCAAGGCAGGAGATTCAGGGCATGAGATTCGGGGCTTGAGTTTCAAGGCAGGTGTTTTAGGGCTTCGTATTTCAGTGCAGGAGTTTCAGGGCAGGAGATTCAGAGCATGAGTTTCAGTGCATGAGTTTGAGGGCAAGGAGTTTCACGGCATGAGATTCAGGGCATGAGTTTCAGGGCATGGGTTTCAGGTCTGTGGTTTCACGGCATGAGATTCAGGGCATGAGTTTCAGGGCATGAGTTTCAGGGCATGGGTTTCAGGGCATGTCTTTCAGTGCATGAGTTTCAGGGTATGACATTCAGGGCATGAGTTTCAGGGCAGGAGATTCACGGCTTGAGTTTAAGGTCATGAGATTTACCGCATGAGATTCAGTGCATGAGTTTCAGGGCAGAAGTTTCAGGGCACGAGATTCAGGGCATGAGTTTCAGGGTATGAGTTTCAGGGCGTGAGTTTCAGGATATGAGATTCAGGACAGGAGTTTCAAGGCATGAGATTCAGGGCATGAGTTTCAGTGCATGAGTTTGAGGGCAGGAGTTTCAAGGCATGAAATTCAGGGCATGGGTTTCAGGGCATGAGATTCAGGGCAGGAATTTCAGGGCATGTGATTCAGATAATGAGTTTCTGGGCAGATAATTCAGGGCAGGAGTTTTAGGGCATGTGATTCAGGGCATGAGCTTCAGTGCATGAGTTTCAGGGCAGGAGTTTCAGGGTGTGAGATTTAGGGCATGAGTTTCAGTGCATGAGATTCAGGGCTTGAGTTTCAGGGCATGAGGTTCAGGGCATGAATTTCAGTGCATGAGATTCAGGGCATCAGTTTCAGGGCAGGAGTTTCAGTGCATGAATTTCACGGCATGAGATTCAGGGCATGAGATTCAGGGCATGAGTTTCAAGGCAGGAGATTCACGGCTTGAGTTTAAGGTCATGAGATTTAGCGCATGAGATTCAGTGCATTAGTTTCAGGGCAGAACTTTCAGGGCATGAGATTCAGGGCATCCGTTTCAGGGCATGAGTTTCAGGGCAGGAGTTTCAGGGCATGTAATTCAGGGCGTGAGTTTCAGGATATGAGATTCATGGCATGAGATTCAGTGCAGGAGTTTCAGTGCATGACATTCAGGACAGGAGTTTCAAGGCATGAGATTCAGGGCATGAGTTTCAGTGCATGAGTTTCAGTGCCTGAGTTTGAGGGCAGGAGTTTCAAGGCATGAGATTCAGGGCATGAGTTTCAGGGCATGAGATTCAGGGCAGGAATTTCAGGGCATGTGATTCAGATAATGAGTTTCTGGGCAGATGATTCAGGGCAGGAGTTTTAGGGCATGTGATTCAGGGTATGAGTTTCAGTGCATGAGTTTCAGGGCAGGAGTTTCAGGGTATGAGATTTAGGGCATGAGTTTCAGTGCATGAGATTCAGGGCATGAGTTTTAGGGTAGGTGTTTCTGTGCAAGAGTTTCAGGGCATGAGATTCAGGACATGAGTTTCAGGGCAGGAATTTCAGGGTATGACATTCAGGGCATGAGTTTCAGGGCAGGAGATTCACGGCTTGAGTTTAAGGTCATGAGATTTAGCGCATGAGATTCAGTGCATGAGTTTCAGTGCATGAGTTTGAGGGCAGGAGTATCAAGGCATGAGATTCAGGGCATGAGTTTCAGGGCAGGAGAATAAGGGCTTGAGTTTCAGGTCATGAGATTCAGGGCATGAGTTTCAGGGCATGAGATTCAGGACAGGAGTTTCAAGGCATGAGATTCAGGGCATGAGTTTCAGGGCATGAGATTCATGGCAGGAACTTCAGGGCATGTGATTCAGATAATGAGTTACTGGGCAGATGATTCAGGGCAGGAGTTTTAGGGCATGTGATTCAGGGCATGAGTTTCAGGGCAGGAGAATCAGGGCTTGAGTTTCAGGGCATGGGATTCAGGGCATGAGTTTCAGGGTATGAGATTCAGTACAGGAGTTTCAAGACATGAGCTTCAGGGCATGAGTTTCAGTGCATGAGTTTCAGTGCATGAGTTTGAGGGCATGAGATTCTGGGCAGGAATTTAAGGGCATGTGATTCAGATAATGAGTTTCTGTGCAGATGATTCAGGGCACGAGTTTTAGGGCATGTGATTCAGGGCATGAGCTTCAGTGCATGAGTTTCAGGGCAGGAGTTTCAGGGTGTGAGATTTAGGGCATGAGTTTCAGTGCATGAGATTCAGGGCTTGAGTTTCAGGGCATGAGGTTCAGGGCATGAATTTCAGTGCATGAGATTCAGGGCATCAGTTTCAGGGCAGGAGTTTCAGTGCATGAATATCACGGCATGAGATTCAGGGCATGAGATTCAGGGCATGAGTTTCAAGGCAGGAGATTCACGGCTTGAGTTTAAGGTCATGAGATTTAGCGCATGAGATTCAGTGCATTAGTTTCAGGGCAGAACTTTCAGGGCATGAGATTCAGGGCATCCGTTTCAGGGCATGAGTTTCAGGGCAGGAGTTTCAGGGCATGTAATTCAGGGCGTGAGTTTCAGGATATGAGATTCATGGCATGAGATTCAGTGCAGGAGTTTCAGTGCATGACATTCAGGACAGGAGTTTCAAGGCATGAGATTCAGGGCATGAGTTTCAGTGCATGAGTTTCAGTGCCTGAGTTTGAGGGCAGGAGTTGCAAGGCATGAGATTCAGGGCATGAGTTTCAGGGCATGAGATTCAGGGCAGGAATTTCAGGGCATGTGATTCAGATAATGAGTTTCTGGGCAGATGATTCAGGGCAGGAGTTTTAGGGCATGTGATTCAGGGTATGAGTTTCAGTGCATGAGTTTCAGGGCAGGAGTTTCAGGGTATGAGATTTAGGGCATGAGTTTCAGTGCATGAGATTCAGGGCATGAGTTTTAGGGTAGGTGTTTCTGTGCAAGAGTTTCAGGGCATGAGATTCAGGACATGAGTTTCAGGGCAGGAATTTCAGGGTATGACATTCAGGGCATGAGTTTCAGGGCAGGAGATTCACGGCTTGAGTTTAAGGTCATGAGATTTAGCGCATGAGATTCAGTGCATGAGTTTCAGTGCATGAGTTTGAGGGCAGGAGTATCAAGGCATGAGATTCAGGGCATGAGTTTCAGGGCATGAGTTTCAGTGCATGATTTGAGGGCATGAGATTCAGGGCAGGAATTTAAGGGCATGTGATTCAGATAATGAGTTTCTGTGCAGATGATTCAGGGCAGGAGTTTTAGGGCATGTGATTCAGGGCATGAGCTTCAGTGCATGAGTTTCAGGGCAGGAGTTTCAGGGTGTGAGATTTAGGGCATGAGTTTCAGTGCATGAGATTCAGGGCTTGAGTTTCAGGGCATGAGGTTCAGGGCATGAATTTCAGTGCATGAGATTCAGGGCATCAGTTTCAGGGCAGGAGTTTCAGTGCATGAATTTCACGGCATGAGATTCAGGGCATGAGATTCAGGGCATGAGTTTCAAGGCAGGAGATTCACGGCTTGAGTTTAAGGTCATGAGATTTAGCGCATGAGATTCAGTGCATTAGTTTCAGGGCAGAACTTTCAGGGCATGAGATTCAGGGCATCCGTTTCAGGGCATGAGTTTCAGGGCAGGAGTTTCAGGGCATGTAATTCAGGGCGTGAGTTTCAGGATATGAGATTCATGGCATGAGATTCAGTGCAGGAGTTTCAGTGCCTGAGTTTGAGGGCAGGAGTTTCAAGGCATGAGATTCAGGGCATGAGTTTCAGGGCATGAGATTCAGGGCAGGAATTTCAGGGCATGTGATTCAGATAATGAGTTTCTGGGCAGATGATTCAGGGCAGGAGTTTTAGGGCCTGTGATTCAGGGTATGAGTTTCAGTGCATGAGTTTCAGGGCAGGAGTTTCAGGGTATGAGATTTAGGGCATGAGTTTCAGTGCATGAGATTCAGGGCATGAGTTTTAGGGTAGGTGTTTCTGTGCAAGAGTTTCAGGGCATGAGATTGAGGACATGAGTTTCAGTGCAGGAATTTCAGGGTATGACATTCACGGCATGAGTTTCTGGGCAGGAGAATAAGGGCTTGAGTTTCAGGTCATGAGATTCAGGGCATGAGTTTCAGGGCATGAGATTCAGGACAGGACTTTCAAGGCATGAGATTCAGGGCATGAGTTTCAGGGCATGAGATTCATGGCAGGAATTTCAGAGCATGTGATTCAGATAATGAGTTTCTGGGCAGATTATTCAGGGCAGGAGTTTTAGGGCATGTGATTCAGGGCATGAGTTTCAGGGCAGGAGAATCAGGGCTTGAGTTTCAGGGCATGGGATTCAGGGCATGAGTTTCAGGGTATGAGATTCAGGACAGGAGTTTCAAGACATGAGCTTCAGGGCATGAGTTTCAGTGCATGAGTTTCAGTGCATGAGTTTGAGGGCATGAGATTCAGGGCAGGAATTTCAGGGCATGTGATTCAGATAATGAGTTTCTGTGCAGATGATTCAGGGCAGGAGTTTTAGGGCATGTGATGCAGGACATGACTTTCAGTGCATGAGTTTCAGGGCAGGAGTTTCAGGGTATGAGATTTAGGACATGAGTTTCAGTGCATGAGATTCAGGGCTTGAGTTTCAGGGCATGAGGTTCAGGGCATGAGTGTCAGTGCATGAGATTCAGAGCATCAGTTTCAGGGCAGGAGTTTCAGTGCATGAGTTTCACGGCATGAGATTCAGGGCATGAGGTTCAGGGCAGGAATTTCAGGGCATGTGCTTTAGGGCAGGTGTTTCAATGCAAGAGTTTGAGGGCATGAGATTCAGGGCATGAGTTTCAAGGCAGGAGATTCAGGGCAGGAGATTCAGGGCATGAGATTCGGGGCTTGAGTTTCAAGGCAGGTGTTTTAGGGCTTCGTATTTCAGTGCTGGAGTTTCAGGGCAGGAGATTCAGGGCATGAGTTTCAGGGCATGAGTTTCAGGGCATGGGTTTCAGGTCTGTGGTTTCACGGCATGAGATTCAGGGCATGAGTTTCAGGGCATGAGTTGCAGGGCATGGGTTTCAGGGCATGTCTTTCAGTGCATGAGTTTCAGGGCAGGATTTTCAGGGCATGAAATTCAGGGCATGAGTGTCAGGGCAGGAGATTCACGGCTTGAGTTTAAGGTCATGAGATTTAGCGCATGAGATTCAGTGCATGAGTTTCAGGGCAGAAGTTTCAGGGCACGAGATTCAGGGCATGAGTTTCAGGGTATGAGTTTCAGGGCAGAACTTTCAGGGCATGAGATTCAGGGCATCCTTTCAGGGCATTAGTTTCAGGGCAGGAGTTTCAGGGCATGTAATTCAGGGCGTGAGTTTCAGGATATAAGATTCATGGCATGAGTTTCAGTGCAGGAGTTTCAGTGCATGAGATTCAGGACAGGAGTTTCAAGGCATGAGATTCAGGGCATGAGTTTCAGTGCATGAGTTTGAGGGCAGGAGTTTCAAGGCATGAGATTCAGGGCATGAGTTTCAGGGCATGAGATTCAGGGCTGGAATTTCAGGGCATGTGATTCAGATAATGAGTTTCTGGGCAGATGATTCAGGGCAGGAGTTTTAGGGCATGTGATTCAGGGTATGAGTTTCAGTACATGAGTTTCAGGGCAGGAGTTTCAGGGTGTGAGATTTAGGGCATGAGTTTCAGTGCATGAGATTCAGGGCATGAGTTTTAGGGTAGGTGTTTCTGTGCAAGAGTTTCAGGGCATGAGATTCAGGGCATGAGTTTCAGGGCAGGAATTTCAGGGCATGACATTCAGGGCATGTGTTTTTGGGCAGGTGTTTCACTGCAAGAGTTTGAGGGCATGAGATTCAGGGCATGAGTTTCAAGGCAGGAGATTCAGGGCAGGAGATTCAGGGCATGAGATTCGGGGCTTGACTTTCAAGGCAGGTGTTTTCGGGCACGTATTTCAGTGCAGGAGTTTGAGGGCAGGAGATTCAGTGCATGAGGAGAATAAGGGCTTCAGATTCAGGGCATGAGTTTCAGGGCAGGAGAATCAGGGCTTAAGTTTCAGGGCATGGGATTCAGGGCATGAGTTTCAGGGCATGAGATTCAGGACAGGAGTTTCAAGGCATGAGATTCAGGGCATGAGTTTCAGTGCACGAGTTTGAGGGCAGGAGTTTCAAGGCATGAGATTCAGGGCATGAGTTTCAGGGCAGGAGAATCAGGGCTTAAGTTTCAGGGCATGGGATTAAGGGCATAAGTTTCAGGGCATGAGATTCAGGGCAGGAATTTAAGGGCATGTGATTCAGATAATGAGTTTATGGGCAGATGATTCAGGGCAGGAATTTTAGGGCATGTGATTCAGGGCATGAGTTTCAGTTCATGAGTTTCAGGGCTGGAGTTTGAGTGTATGAGATTTAGGGCATGAGTTTCAGTGCATGAGATTCAGGGCTTGAGTTTCAGGGCATGAGATTCAGGGCATGAGTTTCAGGGCATGAGATTCAGGGCATGAGTTTCAGGGCAGGAATTTCAGGGCATGACATTCAGGGCATGTGTTTTTGGGCAGGTGTTTCAGTGCAAGAGTTTGAGGGCATGAGATTCAGGGCATGAGTTTCAAGGCAGGAGATTCAGGGCAGGAGATTCAGGGCATGAGATTCGGGGCTTGACTTTCAAGGCAGGTGTTTTCGGGAACGTATTTCAGTGCAGGAGTTTGAGGGCAGGAGATTCAGTGCATGAGTTTCAGGGCTTGAGATTCAGGGCAGCAGTTTCAGGGCAGGAGATTATGGGCAGGAGATTCAGGGCATGTCTTTCAGTGCATGAGTTTCAGGGCAGAAGTTTCAGGGCATGAGATTCAGGGCATGAGTTTCAGGGCATGAGTTTCAGTGAAGGATTTTCAGGGCATGAAATTCAGGGCATGAGATTCAGGATATGAGATTCATGGCATGATATTCAGGGCAGCAGTTTCAGGGCATGATGTTCAGGACATGAGTTTCAGTGCAGCAGTTTCATTGCATGAGATTCAGGGCATGAGTTTCAGGGCAGGAGATTCACGGCTTGAAGTTTAAGGTCATGAGATTTAGCGCATGAGATTCAGTGCATGAGTTTCAGGGCAGATGTTTCAGGGCATGAGATTCAGGGCATGAGTTTCGGGGCATGAATTTCAGGGCAGGAGTTTTAGGGCATGTAATTCAGGGCGTGAGTTTCAGGATATGAGATTCATGGCATGAGTTTCAGTGCAGGAGTTTCAGGGCATAAGATTCAGTGCATGAGATTCAGGGCATCAGTTTCAGGGCATCAGTTTCAGGGCAGGAGTTTCAGTGCATGAGTTTCACGGCATGAGATTCAGGGCATGAGATTCAGGGCATGAGTTTTAGGGTAGGTGTTTCAGTGCAAGAGTTTCAGGGCATGAGATTCAGGGCATGAGTTTCAAGGCAGGAGATTCAGGGCAGGAGATTCAGGGTATGAGATTCGGGGCTTGAGTTTCAAGGCAGGTGTTTTAGGGCACGTATTTCAGTGCAGGAGTTTCAGGGCAGGAGATTCAGGGGATGAGTTTCAGTGCATGAGTTTCAGTGCATGAGATTGAGGGCAGGAGTTTCACGGCATGAGATTCAGGGCATGAGTTTCAGGGCATGAGATTCAGGGCACGGGTTTCAGGTCTGTGGTTTCACGGCATGAGATTCAGGGCAGGAGTTTCAGGGTGTGAGATTTAGGGCATGAGTTTCAGTGCATGAGATTCAGGGCATCAGTTTCAGGGCAGGAGTTTCAGTGCATGAATTTCACGGCATGAGATTCAGGGCATGAGATTCAGGGCATGAGTTTTAGGGTAGGTGTTTCAGTGAAAGAGTTTCAGGGCATGAGATTCAGGGCATGAGTTTCAGGATATGAGATTCAGGGCATGAGTTTCAGGTCAGGAATTTCAGGGCATGACATTCAGGGCATGAGTTTCAGGGCAGGAGATTCAGGGCATGAGTTTCAGGGCAGGAATTTCAGGGCATGACATTCAGGGCATGAGTTTCAGGGCAGGAGATTCAAGGCTTGAGTTTAAGGTCATGAGATTTAGCGCATGAGATTCAGTGCATGAGTTTCAGTGCAGGAGTTTGAGGGCAGGAGTATCAAGGCATGAGATTCAGGGCATGTGTTTCAGGACAGGAGAATAAGGGCTTGAGTTTCAGGATATGAGATTCAGGGCATGAGTTTCAGGGCAGGAGTTTCAGGGCATGTAATTCAGGTCGTGAGTTTCAGGATATGAGATTTATGGCATGAGTTTCAGTGCAGGAGTTTCAGGGCATGAGATTCAGGGCATGAGTTTCAGGGCATGAGATTCAGGGCAGGAGTTTCAAGGCATGAGATTCAGGGCATGAGTTTCACTGCATGAGTTTCAGTGCATGAGTTTGAGGGCAGGAGTTTCAAGGCATGAGATTCAGGGCATGAGTTTCAGGGCATGAGATTCAGGGTAGGTATTTCAGGGCATGTGATTCAGATAATGAGTTTCAGTGCATGAGGTTCAGGGCATCAGTGTCAGGGCAGGAGTTTCAGTGCATGAGTTTCACGGCATGACATTCAGGACATGAGTTTCAGGGCAGGAATTTCAGGGCATGACATTCAGGGCATGTGTTATAGGGCAGGTGTTTCAGTGCAAGAGTTTGAGGGCATGAGATTCAGGGAATGAGTTTCAGGGCATGAGTTTTAGGGTTTGTGTTTCAGTGCAAGACTTTCAGGGCATGAGATTTAGCGCATGAGATTCAGTGCATGAGTTTCAGGGCAGAAGTTTCAGGGCATGAGATTCAGGGCATGAGTTTCAGGGCAGGATAAGAAGGGCTTGAGTTTCAGGGCAAGAGATTCAGGGCATGCGTTTCAGGGCATGAGTTTCAGGACAGGAGTTTCAGGGCATGTAATTCAGGGCGTCAGTTTCAGTGCATGAGTTTCAGTGCATGAGTTTGAGGGCAGGAGTTTCAAGGCATGAGATTCAGGGCATGAGTTTCAGGGCAGGAGAATCAGGGCTTGAGTTTCAGGGCAAGAGATTCAGGGCATGAGTTTCAGGGCATGAGTTTCAGGACAGGAGTTTCAGGGCATGTAATTCAGGGCGTGAGTTTCAGTGCATGAGCTTCAGTGCATGAGTTTGAGGGCAGGAGTTTCAAGGCATGAGATTCAGGGCATGAGTTTCAGGGCAGGAAAATCAGGGCTTGAGTTTCAGGGCATGGGATTCAGGGCATGAGTTTCAGGGCATGAGATTCAGGACAGGAGTTTCTAGGCATGAGATTCAGGGCATGAGTATCAAGGCAGGAGATTCACGCTTGAGTTTAAGGTCATGAGATTTAGCGTATGAGATTCAGTGCATCAGTTTCAGGGCAGAAGTTTCAGGGCATGAGATTCAGGGCATGAGTTTCAGGGCATGAGTTTCAGTGAAGGATTTTCAGGGCATGTAATTCAGCGCATGAGTTTCGGGATATGAGATTCATGGCATGATATTCAGGGCAGCAGTTTCAGTGCATGAGATTCAGGGCATGAGTTTCAGGGCAGGAGATTCACGGCTTGAGTTTAAGGTCATGAGATTTAGCGCATGAGATTCAGTGCATGAGTTTCAGGGTTGAAGTTTCAGGGCATGAGATTCAGGGCATCCGTTTCAGGGCATTAGTTTCAAGGCAGGAGTTTCAGGGCATGTAATTCAGGGCGTGAGTTTCAGGATATGAGATTCATGGCATGAGTTTCAGTGCAGGAGTTTCAGTGCATGAGATTCAGGACAGGAGTTTCAAGGCATGAGATTAAGGGCATGAGTTTCAGTGCATGAGTTTCAGTGCATGAGTTTGAGGGCAGGAGTTTCAAGGCATGAGATTCAGGGCATGAGTTTCAGGGCATGAGATTCAGGGCTGGAATTTCAGGGCATGTGATTCAGATAATGAGTTTCTGGGCAGATGATTCAGGGCAGGAGTTTTAGGGCATGTGATTCAGGGTATGAGTTTCAGTACATGAGTTTCAGGGCAGGAGTTTCAGGGTGTGAGATTTAGGGCATGAGTTTCAGTGCATGAGATTCAGGGCATGAGTTTTAGGGTAGGTGTTTCTGTGCAAGAGTTTCAGGGCATGAGATTCAGGGCATGAGTTTCAGGGCAGGAATTTCAGGGCATGACATTCAGGGCATGTGTTTTTGGGCAGGTGTTTCACTGCAAGAGTTTGAGGGCATGAGATTCAGGGCATGAGTTTCAAGGCAGGAGATTCAGGGCAGGAGATTCAGGGCATGAGATTCGGGGCTTGACTTTCAAGGCAGGTGTTTTCGGGCACGTATTTCAGTGCAGGAGTTTGAGGGCAGGAGATTCAGTGCATGAGGAGAATAAGGGCTTCAGATTCAGGGCATGAGTTTGAGGGCAGGAGTTTCAAGGCATGAGATTCAGGGCATGAGTTTCAGGGCAGGAGAATCAGGGCTTAAGTTTCAGGGCATGGGATTCAGGGCATGAGTTTCAGGGCATGAGATTCAGGACAGGAGTTTCAAGGCATGAGATTCAGGGCATGAGTTTCAGTGCACGAGTTTGAGGGCAGGAGTTTCAATGCATGAGATTCAGGGCATGAGTTTCAGGGCAGGAGAATCAGGGCTTAAGTTTCAGGGCATGGGATTAAGGGCATAAGTTTCAGGGCATGAGATTCAGGGCAGGAATTTAAGGGCATGTGATTCAGATAATGAGTTTATGGGCAGATGATTCAGGGCAGGAATTTTAGGGCATGTGATTCAGGGCATGAGTTTCAGTTCATGAGTTTCAGGGCTGGAGTTTGAGGGTATGAGATTTAGGGCATGAGTTTCAGTGCATGAGATTCAGGGCTTGAGTTTCAGGGCATGAGATTCAGGGCATGAGTTTCAGGGCATGAGATTCAGGGCATGAGTTTCAGGGCAGGAATTTCAGGGCATGACATTCAGGGCATGTGTTTTTGGGCAGGTGTTTCAGTGCAAGAGTTTGAGGGCATGAGATTCAGGGCATGAGTTTCAAGGCAGGAGATTCAGGGCAGGAGATTCAGGGCATGAGATTCGGGGCTTGACTTTCAAGGCAGGTGTTTTCGGGCACGTATTTCAGTGCAGGAGTTTGAGGGCAGGAGATTCAGTGCATGAGTTTCAGTGCATGAGTTTGAGGGCAGGAGTTTCACGGCATGAGATTCAGGGCATGAGTTTCAGGGTATGAGTTTCAAGGCATGGGTTTCAGGTCTGTGGTTTCAGGGCTTGAGATTCAGGGCAGCAGTTTCAGGGCAGGAGATTCAGGGCAGGAGATTCAGGGCATGTATTTCAGTGCATGAGTTTCAGGGCAGAAGTTTCAGGGCATGAGATTCAGGGCATGAGTTTCAGGGCATGAGTTTCAGTGAAGGATTTTCAGGGCATGAGATTCAGGGCATGAGATTCAGGATATGAGATTCATGGCATGATATTCAGGGCAGCAGTTTCAGGGCATGATGTTCAGGACATGAGTTTCAGTGCAGCAGTTTCATTGCATGAGATTCAGGGCATGAGTTTCAGGGCAGGAGATTCACGGCTTGAAGTTTAAGGTCATGAGAATTAGCGCATGAGATTCAGTGCATGAGTTTCAGGGCAGATGTTTCAGGGCATGAGATTCAGGGCATGAGTTTCGCGGCATGAATTTCAGGGCAGGAGTTTTAGGGCATGTAATTCAGGGCGTGAGTTTCAGGATATGAGATTCATGGCATGAGTTTCAGTGCAGGAGTTTCAGGGCATAAGATTCAGTGCATGAGATTCAGGGCATCAGTTTCAGGGCATCAGTTTCAGGGCAGGAGTTTCAGTGCATGAGTTTCACGGCATGAGATTCAGGGCATGAGATTCAGGGCATGAGTTTTAGGGTAGGTGTTTCAGTGCAAGAGTTTCAGGGCATGAGATTCAGGGCATGAGTTTCAAGGCAGGAGATTCAGGGCAGGAGATTCAGGGTATGAGATTCGGGGCTTGAGTTTCAAGGCAGGTGTTTTAGGGCACGTATTTCAGTGCAGGAGTTTCAGGGCAGGAGATTCAGAGCATGAGTTTCAGTGCATGAGATTGAGGGCAGGAGTTTCACGGCATGAGATTCAGGGCATGAGTTTCAGGGCATGAGATTCAGGGCACGGGTTTCAGGTCTGTGGTTTCACGGCATGAGATTCAGGGCATGAGTTTCAGGGCATGAGTTTCAGGGATTGGGTTTCAGGGCATGTCTTTCAGTGCATGAGTTTCAGGGCAGGATTTTCAGAGCATGAAATTCAGGGCATGAGTGTCAGCGCAGGAGATTCACGGCTTGAGTTTAAGGTTATGAAATTTAGCGCATGAGATTCAGTGCATGAGTTTCAGGGCAGAAGTTTCAGGGCACGAGATTCAGGGCATGAGTTTCAGGGCATGCGTTTCAGGGCGTGAGTTTCAGGATATGAGATTCATGGCATGAGTTTCAGTGCAGGAGTTTCAGGACGTGAGATTCAGGGCATAACTTTCAGGGCATGAGATTCAGGACAGGAGTTTCAAGGCATGAGATTCAGGGCATGAGTTTCAGTGCATGAGTTTTAGGGCAGGAGTTTCAAGGCATGAAATTCAGGGCATGAGTTTCAGGGCATGAGATTCAGGGCAGGAATTTCAGGGCATGAGATTCAGATAATGAGTTTCTGCGCAGATGATTCAGGGCAGGAGTTTTAGGGCATGTGATTCAGGGCATGAGTTTCAGTGCATGAGTTTCAGGGCAGGAGTTTCAGGGTGTGAGATTTAGGGCATGAGTTTCAGTGCATGAGATTCAGGGCATGAGTATCAGGGCATGAGGTTCAGGGCTTGAATTTCAGTGCATGAGATTCAGGTCATCAGTTTCAGGGCAGGAGTTTCAGTGCATGAATTTCACGGCATGAGATTCAGGGCATGAGATTCAGGGCATGAGTTTTAGGGTAGGTGTTTCAGTGAAAGAGTTTCAGGGCATGAGATTCAGGGCATGAGTTTCAGGTCAGGAATTTCAGGGCATGACATTCAGGGCATGAGTTTCAGGGCAAGAGATTCAGGGCATGAGTTTCAGGGCAGGAGTTTCAGGGCATGTAATTCAGGTCGTGAGTTTCAGGATATGAGATTTAGGGCATGAGTTTCAGTGCAGGAGTTTCAGGGCAGGAGATTCAAGGCTTGAGTTTAAGGTCATGAGATTTAGCGCATGAGATTCAGTGCCTGAGTTTCAGTGCATGAGTTTGAGGGCAGGAGTATCAAGGCATGAGATTCAGGGCATGAGTTTCAGGGCAGGAGAATAAGGGCTTGAGTTTCAGGATATGAGATTCAGGGCATGAGTTTCAGGGCAGGAGTTTCAGGGCATGTAATTCAGGTCGTGAGTTTCAGGATATGAGATTTATGGCATGAGTTTCAGTGCAGGAGTTTCAGGGTATGAGATTCAGGGCATGAGTTTCAGGGCATGAGATTCAGGGCAGGAGTTTCAAGGCATGAGATTCAGGGCATGAGTTTCACTGCATGAGTTTGAGGGCAGGAGTTTCAAGGCATGAGATTCAGGGCATGAGTTTCAGGGCATGAGATTCAGGGTAGGAATTTCAGGGCATGTGATTCAGATAATGAGTTTCAGTGCATGAGATTCAGGGCATCAGTTTCAGGGCAGGAGTTTCAGTGCATGAGTTTCACGGCATGAGATTCAGGACATGAGTTTCAGGGCAGGAATTTCAGGGCATGACATTCAGGGCATGTGTTATAGGGCAGGTGTTTCAGTGCAAGAGTTTGAGGGCATGAGATTCAGGGAATGAGTTTCAGGGCATGAGTTTTAGGGTAGGTGTTTCAGTGCAAGAGTTTCAGGGCATGAGATTTAGCGCATGAGATTCAGTGCATGAGTTTCAGGGCAGAAGTTTCAGGGCATGAGATTCAGGGCATGAGTTTCAGGGCAGGAGAAGAAGGGCTTGAGTTTCAGGGCAAGAGATTCAGGACAGGAGTTTCAGGGCATGTAATTCAGGGCGTGAGTTTCAGTGCATGAGCTTCAGTGCATGAGTTTGAGGGCAGGTGTTTCAAGGCATGAGATTCAGGGCATGAGTTTCAGGGCAGGAAAATCAGGGCTTGAGTTTCAGGGCATGGGATTCAGGGCATGAGTTTCAGGGCATGATATTCAGGACAGGAGTTTCTAGGCATGAGATTCAGGGCATGAGTATCAAGGCAGGAGATTCACGCTTGAGTTTAAGGTCATGAGATTTAGCGTATGAGATTCAGTGCATCAGTTTCAGGGCAGAAGTTTCAGGGCATGAAATTCAGGGCATGAGTTTCAGGGCATGAGTTTCAGTGAAGGATTTTCAGGGCATGTAATTCAGCGCATGAGTTTCGGGATATGAGATTCATGGCATGATATTCAGGGCAGCAGTTTCAGGGCATGATGTTCAGGACATGAGTTTCAGTGCAGTAGTTTCAGTGCATGAGATTCAGGGCATGAGTTTCAGGGCAGGAGATTCACGGCTTGAGTTTAAGGTCATGAGATTTAGCGCATGAGATTCAGTGCATGAGTTTCAGGGTTGAAGTTTCAGGGCATGAGATTCAGGGCATGAGTTTCAGGGCAGGAGTTTCAGGGCGTGTAATTCAGGGCCTGAGTTTCAGGATATGAGATTCAGGACAGGAGTTTCAAGGCATTGCATTCAGGGCATGAGTTTCAGGGCAGGAATTTCAGGGCATGATGTTCAGGACATGAGTTTCAGTGCAGTAGTTTCAGTGCATGAGATTCAGGGCATGAGTTTCAGGGCAGGAGATTCACGGCTTGAGTTTAAGGTCATGAGATTTAGCGCATGAGATTCAGTGCATGAATTTCAGGGTTGAAGTTTCAGGGCATGAGATTCAGGGCATGAGTTTCAGGGCATGAGTTTCAGGGCAGGAGTTTCAGGGCGTGTAATTCAGGGCCTGAGTTTCAGGATATGAGATTCATGGCATGAGTTTCAGTGCAGGAGTTTCAGGGCATGAGATTCAGGACAGGAGTTTCAAGGCATTGCATTCAGGGCATGAGTTTCAGGGCAGGAATTTCAGGGCATGACATTCAGGGCATAAGTTTCAGGGCAGGAGATTCAAGGCTTGAGTTTAAGGTCATGAGATTTAGCGCATGAGATTCAGTGCATGAGTTTCAGGGCAGGAGTTTTAAGGTAGGTGTTTCAGTGCAAGAGTTTCAGGGCATGAGATTCAGGGCATGAGTTTCAGGGCAGGAGTTTTAAGGTAGGTGTTTCAGTGCAAGATTTTCAGGGCATGAGATTCAGGGCATGAGTTTCAGGGCAGGAATTTCAGAGCATGTCATTTAGGGCATGAGTTTCAGGGCAGGAGATTCACGGCTTGAGTTTAAGGTCATGAGATTTAGCGCATGAGATTCAATGCATGACTTTCAGGCATGAGTATCAGTGAAGGATTTTCAGGGCATGTAATTCAGCGCATGAGTTTCGGGATATGAGATTCATGGCATGATATTCAGGGCAGCAGTTTCAGGGCATGATGTTCAGGACATGAGTTTCAGTGCAGTAGTTTCAGTGCATGAGATTCAGGGCATGAGTTTCAGGGCAGGAGATTCACGGCTTGAGTTTAAGGTCATGAGATTTAGCGCATGAGATTCAGTGCATGAGTTTCAGGGTTGAAGTTTCAGGGCATGAGATTCAGGGCATGAGTTTCAGGGCAGGAGTTTCAGGGCGTGTAATTCAGGGCCTGAGTTTCAGGATATGAGATTCAGGACAGGAGTTTCAAGGCATTGCATTCAGGGCATGAGTTTCAGGGCCAGGAATTTCAGGGCATGATGTTCAGGACATGAGTTTCAGTGCAGTAGTTTCAGTGCATGAGATTCAGGGCATGAGTTTCAGGGCAGGAGATTCACGGCTTGAGTTTAAGGTCATGAGATTTAGCGCATGAGATTCAGTGCATGAATTTCAGGGTTGAAGTTTCAGGGCATGAGTTTCAGGGCATGAGTTTCAGGCAGGAGTTTCAGGGCGTGTAATTCAGGGCCTGAGTTTCAGGATATGAGATTCATGGCATGAGTTTCAGTGCAGGAGTTTCAGGGCATGAGATTCAGGACAGGAGTTTCAAGGCATTGCATTCATGGCATGAGTTTCAGGGCAGGAATTTCAGTGCATGACATTCAGGGCATAAGTTTCAGGGCAGGAGATTCAAGGCTTGAGTTTAAGGTCATGAGATTTAGCGCATGAGATTCAGTGCATGAGTTTCAGGGCAGGAGTTTTAAGGTAGGTGTTTCAGTGCAAGATTTTCAGGGCATGTAAATCAGGGCGTGAGTTTCAGTGCATGATTTTCAGTGTATGAGTTTGAGGGCAGGAGTTTCAAGGCATGAGATTCAGGGCATGAGTTTCAGGGCAGGAGAATCAGGGCTTGAGTTTCAGGGCATGGGATTCAGGGCATGAGTTTCAGGGCATGAGATTCAGGACAGGAGTTTCAAGGCATGAGATTCAGGGCATGAGTTTCAAGGCAGGAGATTCACGGCTTGAGTTTAAGGTCATGAGATTTAGCGCATGAGATTCAGTGCATGAGTTTCAAGGCATGACATTCAGGGCATGAGTTTCAGGGCAGGAGATTCAAGGCTTGAGTTTAAGGTCATGAGATTTAGCGCATGAGATTCAGTGCATGAGTTTCAGTGCATGAGTTTGAGGGCAGGAGTATCAAGGCATGAGATTCAGGGCATGAGTTTCAGGGCAGGAGAATAAGGGCTTGAGTTTCAGGATATGAGATTCAGGGCATGAGTTTCAGGGCAGGAGTTTCAGGGCATGTAATTCAGGTCGTGAGTTTCAGGATATGAGATTTATGGCATGAGTTTCAGTGCAGGAGTTTCAGGGCATGAGATTCAGGGCATGAGTTTCAGGGCATGAGATTCAGGGCAGGTGTTTCAAGGCATGAGATTCAGGGCATGAGTTTCACTGCATGAGTTTCAGTGCATAAGTTTGAGGGCAGGAGTTTCAAGGCATGAGATTCAGGGCATGAGGTTCAGGGCATGAGATTCAGGGTAGGAATTTCAGGGCATGTGATTCAGATAATGAGTTTCAGTGCATGAGATTCAGGGCATCAGTTTCAGGGCAGGAGTTTCAGTGCATGAGTTTCACGGCATGAGATTCAGGACTTGAGTTTCAGGGCAGAGATTTCAGGGCATGACATTCAGGGCATGTGTTATAGGGCAGGTGTTTCAGTGCAAGAGTTTGAGGGCATGAGATTCAGGGAATGAGTTTCAGGGCATGAGTTTTAGGGTAGGTGTTTCAGTGCAAGAGTTTCAGGGCATGAGATTCAGGGCATGAGTTTCAGGGCAGGAATTTCAGGGCATGACATTCAGGGCATGAGTTTCAGGGCAGGAGATTCACGGCTTGAGTTTAAGGTAATGAGATTTAGCGCATGAGATTCAGTGCATGAGTTTCAGGGCAGAAGTTTCAGGGCATGAGATTCAGGGCATGAGTTTCAGGGCAGGAGAATAAGGGCTTGAGTTTCAGGGCAAGAGATTCAGGGCATGCGTTTCAGGGCACGAGTTTCAGGACAGGAGTTTCAGGGCATGTAATTCAGGGCGTCAGTTTCAGTGCATGAGTTTGAGGGCAGGAGTTTCAAGGCATGAGATTCAGGGCATGAGTTTCAGGGCAGGAGAATCAGGGCTTGAGTTTCAGGGCAAGAGATTCAGGGCATGAGTTTCAGGGCATGAGTTTCAGGACAGGAGTTTCAGGGCATGTAATTCAGGGCGTGAGTTTCAGTGCATGAGCTTCAGTGCATGTGTTTGAGGGCAGGAGTTTCAAGGCATGAGATTCAGGGCATGAGTTTCAGGGCAGGAAAATCAGGGCTTGAGTTTCAGGGCATGGGATTCAGGGCATGAGTTTCAGGGCATGAGATTCAGGACAGGAGTTTCAAGGCATGAGATTCAGGGCATGAGTATCAAGGCAGGAGATTCACGCTTGAGTTTAAGGTCATGAGATTTAGAGCATGAGATTCAGTGCATCAGTTTCAGGGCAGAAGTTTCAGGGCATGAGATTCAGGGCATGAGTTTCAGGGCATGAGTTTCAGTGAAGGATTTTCAGGGCATGTAATTCAGCGCATGAGTTTCAGGATATGAGATTCATGGCATGATATTCAGGGCAGCAGTTTCAGGGCATAATGTTCAGGACATGAGTTTCAGTGCAGTAGTTTCAGTGCATGAGATTCAGGGCATGAGTTTCAGGGCAGGAGATTCACGGCTTGAGTTTAAGGTCATGAGATTTAGCGCATGAGATTCAGTGCATGAGTTTCAGGGCAGAAGTTTCAGGGCATGAGATTCAGGGCATGAGTTTCAGGGCATGAGTTTCAGGGCAGGAGTTTCAGGGCGTGTAATTCAGGGCCTGAGTTTCAGGATATGAGATTCATGGCATGAGTTTCAGTGCAGGAGTTTCAGGGCATGAGATTCAGGACAGGAGTTTCAAGGCATTGCATTCAGGGCATGAGTTTCAGGGCAGGAATTTCAGGGCATGACATTCAGGGCATAAGTTTCAGGGCAGGAGATTCAAGGCTTGAGTTTAAGGTCATGAGATTTAGCGCATGAGATTCAGTGCATGAGTTTCAGGGCAGAAGTTTCAGGGCATGAGATTCAGGGCATGGGCTTCAGGGCAGGAGAATAAGGGCTTGAGTTTCAGGGCATGAGTTTCAGGACAGGAGTTTCAGGGCATGTAAATCAGGGCGTGAGTTTCAGTGCATGATTTTCAGTGTATGAGTTTGAGGGCAGGAGTTTCAAGGCATGAGATTCAGGGCATGAGTTTCAGGGCAGGAGAATCAGGGCTTGAGTTTCAGGGCATGGGATTCAGGGCATGAGTTTCAGGACATGAGATTCAGGACAGGAGTTTCAAGGCATGAGATTCAGGGCATGAGTTTCAAGGCAGGAGATTCACGGCTTGAGTTTAAGGTCATGAGATTTAGCGCATGAGATTCAGTGCATGAGTTTCAGGGCAGAACTTTCAGGGCATGAGATTCAGGGCATGAGTTTCAGGGCAGGAGTTTCAGGGCATGTAATTCAGAGCGTGAGTTTCAGGATATGAAATTCATGGCATGAGTTTCAGTGCAGGAGTTTCAGTGCATGAGATTCAGGACAGGAGTTTCAAGGCATGAGATTCAGGGCATGAGTTTCAGTGCATGAGTTTGAGGGCAGTAGTTTCAAGGCATGAGATTCAGGGCATGAGTTTCCGGGCATGAGATTCAGGGCAGGAATTTCAGGGCATGTGATTCAGATAATGAGTTTCTGGGCAGATGATTCAGGGCAGGAGTTTTAGGGCATGTGATTCAGGGCATGAGTTTCAGTGCATGAGTTTCAGGGCAGGAGTTTCAGGGTGTGAGATTTAGGGCATGAGTTTCAGTGCATGAGATTCAGGGCATGAGTATCAGGGCATGAGGTTCAGGGCATGAATTTCAGTGCATGAGATTCAGGGCATCAGTTTCAGGGCAGGAGTTTCAGTGCATGAATTTCACGGCATGAGATTCAGGGCATGAGATTCAGTGCATGAGTTTTAGGGTAGGTGTTTCAGTGCAAGAGTTTCGGGGCATGAGATTCAGGGCATGAGTTTCAGGTCAGGAATTTCAGGGCATGACATTCAGGGCATGAGTTTCAGGGCAGGAGATTCAGGGCATGAGTTTCAGGGCAGGAATTTCAGGGCATGACATTCAAGGGCATGAGTTTCAGGGCAGGAGATTCAAGGCTTGAGTTTAAGGTCATGAGATTTAGCGCATGAGATTCAGTGCATGAGTTTCAGTGCATGAGTTTGAGGGCAGGAGTATCAAGGCATGAGATTCAGGGCATGAGTTTCAGGGCAGGAGAATAAGGGCTTGAGTTTCAGGATATGAGATTCAGGGCATGAGTTTCAGGGCAGGAGTTTCAGGGCAGGAGTTTCAGGGCATGTAATTCAGGTCGTGAGTTTCAGGATATGAGATTTATGGCATGAGTTTCAGTGCAGGAGTTTCAGGGCATGAGATTCAGGGCATGAGTTTCAGGGCATGAGATTCAGGGCAGGTGTTTCAAGGCATGAGATTCAGGGCATGAGTTTCACTGCATGAGTTTCAGTGCATAAGTTTGAGGGCAGGAGTTTCAAGGCATGAGATTCAGGGCATGAGTTTCAGGGCATGAGATTCAGGGTAGGAATTTCAGGGCATGTGATTCAGATAATGAGTTTCAGTGCATGAGATTCAGGGCATCAGTTTCAGGGCAGGAGTTTCAGTGCATGAGTTTCACGGCATGAGATTCAGGACGAGTTTCAGGGCAGGAATTTCAGGGCATGACATTCAGGGCATGTGTTATAGGGCAGGTGTTTCAGTGCAAGAGTTTGAGGGCATGAGATTCAGGGAATGAGTTTCAGGGCATGAGTTTTAGGGTAGGTGTTTCAGTGCAAGAGTTTCAGGGCATGAGATTCAGGGCATGAGTTTCAGGGCAGGAATTTCAGGGCATGACATTCAGGGCATGAGTGTCAGGGCAGGAGATTCACGGCTTGAGTTTAAGGTCATGAGATTTAGCGCATGAGATTCAGTGCATGAGTTTCAGGGCAGAAGTTTCAGGGCATGAGATTCAGGGCATGAGTTTCAGGGCAGGAGAATAAGGGCTTGAGTTTCAGGGCAAGAGATTCAGGGCATGCGTTTCAGGGCATGAGTTTCAGGACAGGAGTTTCAGGGCATGTAATTCAGGGCGTCAGTTTCAGTGCATGAGTTTCAGTGCATGAGTTTGAGGGCAGGAGTTTCAAGGCATGAGATTCAGGGCATGAGTTTCAGGGCAGGAGAATCAGGGCTTGAGTTTCAGGGCAAGAGATTCAGGGCATGAGTTTCAGGGCATGAGTTTCAGGACAGGAGTTTCAGGGCATGTAATTCAGGGCGTGAGTTTCAGTGCATGAGCTTCAGTGCATGAGTTTGAGGGCAGGAGTTTCAAGGCATGAGATTCAGGGCATGAGTTTCAGGGCAGGAAAATCAGGGCTTGAGTTTCAGGGCATGGGATTCAGGGCATGAGTTTCAGGGCATGAGATTCAGGACAGGAGTTTCAAGGCATGAGATTCAGGGCATGAGTATCAAGGCAGGAGATTCACGCTTGAGTTTAAGGTCATGAGATTTAGAGCATGAGATTCAGTGCATCAGTTTCAGGGCAGAAGTTTCAGGGCATGAGATTCAGGGCGTGAGTTTCAGTGCATGAGCTTCAGTGCATGAGTTTGAGGGCAGGAGTTTCAAGGCATGAGATTTCTGGGCATGAGTTTCAGAGCAGGAAAATCAGGGCTTCAGGTTCAGGGCATGGGATTCAGGGCATGAGTTTCAGGGCATGAGATTCAGGACAGGAGTTTCAATGCATGAGATTCAGGACAGGAGTTTCAAGGCATTGCATTCAGGGCATGAGTTTCAGGGCAGGAATTTCAGGGCATGATGTTCAGGACATGAGTTTCAGTGCAGTAGTTTCAGTGCATGAGATTCAGGGCATGAGTTTCAGGGCAGGAGATTCACGGCTTGAGTTTAAGGTCATGAGATTTAGCGCATGAGATTCAGTGCATGAATTTCAGGGTTGAAGTTTCAGGGCATGAGATTCAGGGCATGAGTTTCAGGGCATGAGTTTCAGGGCAGGAGTTTCAGGGCGTGTAATTCAGGGCCTGAGTTTCAGGATATGAGATTCATGGCATGAGTTTCAGTGCAGGAGTTTCAGGGCATGAGATTCAGGACAGGAGTTTCAAGGCATTGCATTCAGGGCATGAGTTTCAGGGCAGGAATTTCAGGGCATGACATTCAGGGCATAAGTTTCAGGGCAGGAGATTCAAGGCTTGAGTTTAAGGTCATGAGATTTAGCGCATGAGATTCAGTGCATGAGTTTCAGGGCAGGAGTTTTAAGGTAGGTGTTTCAGTGCAAGAGTTTCAGGGCATGAGATTCAGGGCATGAGTTTCAGGGCAGGAGTTTTAAGGTAGGTGTTTCAGTGCAAGATTTTCAGGGCATGAGATTCAGGGCATGAGTTTCAGGGCAGGAATTTCAGAGCATGACATTTAGGGCATGAGTTTCAGGGCAGGAGATTCACGGCTTGAGTTTAAGGTCATGAGATTTAGCGCATGAGATTCAGTGCATGAGTTTCAGGGCATGAGTTTCAGTGAAGGATTTTCAGGGCATGTAATTCAGCGCATGAGTTTCGGGATATGAGATTCATGGCATGATATTCAGGGCAGCAGTTTCAGGGCATGATGTTCAGGACATGAGTTTCAGTGCAGTAGTTTCAGTGCATGAGATTCAGGGCATGAGTTTCAGGGCAGGAGATTCACGGCTTGAGTTTAAGGTCATGAGATTTAGCGCATGAGATTCAGTGCATGAGTTTCAGGGTTGAAGTTTCAGGGCATGAGTTTCAGGGCAGGAGTTTCAGGGCGTGTAATTCTGGGCCTGAGTTTCAGGATATGAGATTCATGGCATGAGTTTCAGTGCAGGAGTTTCAGGGCATGAGATTCAGGACAGGAGTTTCAAGGCATTGCATTCATGGCATGAGTTTCAGGGCAGGAATTTCAGTGCATGACATTCAGGGCATAAGTTTCAGGGCAGGAGATTCAAGGCTTGAGTTTAAGGTCATGAGATTTAGCGCATGAGATTCAGTGCATGAGTTTCAGGGCAGGAGTTTTAAGGTAGGTGTTTCAGTGCAAGATTTTCAGGGCATGTAAATCAGGGCGTGAGTTTCAGTGCATGATTTTCAGTGTATGAGTTTGAGGGCAGGAGTTTCAAGGCATGAGATTCAGGGCATGAGTTTCAGGGCAGGAGAATCAGGGCTTGAGTTTCAGGGCATGGGATTCAGGGCATGAGTTTCAGGGCATGAGTTTCAGGGCAGGAGTTTCAGGGCATGTAATTCAGGGCGTGAGTTTCAGGATATGAGATTCATGGCATGAGATTCAGTGCAGGAGTTTCAGTGCATGACATTCAGGACAGGAGTTTCAAGGCATGAGATTCAGGGCATGAGTTTCAGTGCATGAGTTTCAGTGCCTGAGTTTGAGGGCAGGAGTTTCAAGGCATGAGATTCAGGGCATGAGTTTCAGGGCATGAGATTCAGGGCAGGAATTTCAGGGCATGTGATTCAGATAATGAGTTTCTGGGCAGATGATTCAGGGCAGGAGTTTTAGGGCATGTGATTCAGGGTATGAGTTTCAGTGCATGAGTTTCAGGGCAGGAGTTTCAGGGTATGAGATTTAGGGCATGAGTTTCAGTGCATGAGATTCAGGGCATGAGTTTTAGGGTAGGTGTTTCTGTGCAAGAGTTTCAGGGCATGAGATTCAGGACATGAGTTTCAGGGCAGGAATTTCAGGGTATGACATTCAGGGCATGAGTTTCAGGGCAGGAGATTCACGGCTTGAGTTTAAGGTCATGAGATTTAGCGCATGAGATTCAGTGCATGAGTTTCAGTGCATGAGTTTGAGGGCAGGAGTATCAAGGCATGAGATTCAGGGCATGAGTTTCAGGGCAGGAGAATAAGGGCTTGAGTTTCAGGTCATGAGATTCAGGGCATGAGTTTCAGGGCATGAGATTCAGGACAGGAGTTTCAAGGCATGAGATTCAGGGCATGAGTTTCAGGGCATGAGATTCATGGCAGGAACTTCAGGGCATGTGATTCAGATAATGAGTTACTGGGCAGATGATTCAGGGCAGGAGTTTTAGGGCATGTGATTCAGGGCATGAGTTTCAGGGCAGGAGAATCAGGGCTTGAGTTTCAGGGCATGGGATTCAGGGCATGAGTTTCAGGGTATGAGATTCAGTACAGGAGTTTCAAGACATGAGCTTCAGGGCATGAGTTTCAGTGCATGAGTTTCAGTGCATGATTTGAGGGCATGAGATTCAGGGCAGGAATTTAAGGGCATGTGATTCAGATAATGAGTTTCTGTGCAGATGATTCAGGGCAGGAGTTTTAGGGCATGTGATTCAGGGCATGAGCTTCAGTGCATGAGTTTCAGGGCAGGAGTTTCAGGGTGTGAGATTTAGGGCATGAGTTTCAGTGCATGAGATTCAGGGCTTGAGTTTCAGGGCATGAGGTTCAGGGCATGAATTTCAGTGCATGAGATTCAGGGCATCAGTTTCAGGGCAGGAGTTTCAGTGCATGAATTTCACGGCATGAGATTCAGGGCATGAGATTCAGGGCATGAGTTTCAAGGCAGGAGATTCACGGCTTGAGTTTAAGGTCATGAGATTTAGCGCATGAGATTCAGTGCATTAGTTTCAGGGCAGAACTTTCAGGGCATGAGATTCAGGGCATCCGTTTCAGGGCATGAGTTTCAGGGCAGGAGTATCAGGGCATGTAATTCAGGGCGTGAGTTTCAGGATATGAGATTCATGGCATGAGATTCAGTGCAGGAGTTTCAGTGCCTGAGTTTGAGGGCAGGAGTTTCAAGGCATGAGATTCAGGGCATGAGTTTCAGGGCATGAGATTCAGGGCAGGAATTTCAGGGCATGTGATTCAGATAATGAGTTTCTGGGCAGATGATTCAGGGCAGGAGTTTTAGGGCATGTGATTCAGGGTATGAGTTTCAGTGCATGAGTTTCAGGGCAGGAGTTTCAGGGTATGAGATTTAGGGCATGAGTTTCAGTGCATGAGATTCAGGGCATGAGTTTTAGGGTAGGTGTTTCTGTGCAAGAGTTTCAGGGCATGAGATTCAGGACATGAGTTTCAGTGCAGGAATTTCAGGGTATGACATTCACGGCATGAGTTTCTGGGCAGGAGAATAAGGGCTTGAGTTTCAGGTCATGAGATTCAGGGCATGAGTTTCAGGGCATGAGATTCAGGACAGGACTTTCAAGGCATGAGATTCAGGGCATGAGTTTCAGGGCATGAGATTCATGGCAGGAATTTCAGGGCATGTGATTCAGATAATGAGTTTCTGGGCAGATTATTCAGGGCAGGAGTTTTAGGGCATGTGATTCAGGGCATGAGTTTCAGGGCAGGAGAATCAGGGCTTGAGTTTCAGGGCATGGGATTCAGGGCATGAGTTTCAGGGTATGAGATTCAGGACAGGAGTTTCAAGACATGAGCTTCAGGGCATGAGTTTCAGTGCATGAGTTTCAGTGCATGAGTTTGAGGGCATGAGATTCAGGGCAGGAATTTCAGGGCATGTGATTCAGATAATGAGTTTCTGTGCAGATGATTCAGGGCAGGAGTTTTAGGGCATGTGATGCAGGACATCAGTTTCAGTGCATGAGTTTCAGGGCAGGAGTTTCAGGGTATGAGATTTAGGACATGAGTTTCAGTGCATGAGATTCAGGGCTTGAGTTTCAGGGCATGAGGTTCAGGGCATGAGTGTCAGTGCATGAGATTCAGAGCATCAGTTTCAGGGCAGGAGTTTCAGTGCATGAGTTTCACGGCATGAGATTCAGGGCATGAGGTTCAGGGCAGGAATTTCAGGGCATGTGCTTTAGGGCAGGTGTTTCAATGCAAGAGTTTGAGGGCATGAGATTCAGGGCATGAGTTTCAAGGCAGGAGATTCAGGGCAGGAGATTCAGGGCATGAGATTCGGGGCTTGAGTTTCAAGGCAGGTGTTTTAGGGCTTCGTATTTCAGTGCTGGAGTTTCAGGGCAGGAGATTCAGGGCATGAGTTTCAGGGCATGAGTTTCAGGGCATGGGTTTCAGGTCTGTGGTTTCACGGCATGAGATTCAGGGCATGAGTTTCAGGGCATGAGTTGCAGGGCATGGGTTTCAGGGCATGTCTTTCAGTGCATGAGTTTCAGGGCAGGATTTTCAGGGCATGAAATTCAGGGCATGAGTGTCAGGGCAGGAGATTCACGGCTTGAGTTTAAGGTCATGAGATTTAGCGCATGAGATTCAGTGCATGAGTTTCAGGGCAGAAGTTTCAGGGCACGAGATTCAGGGCATGAGTTTCAGGGTATGAGTTTCAGGGCAGAACTTTCAGGGCATGAGATTCAGGGCATCCTTTCAGGGCATTAGTTTCAGGGCAGGAGTTTCAGGGCATGTAATTCAGGGCGTGAGTTTCAGGATATAAGATTCATGGCATGAGTTTCAGTGCAGGAGTTTCAGTGCATGAGATTCAGGACAGGAGTTTCAAGGCATGAGATTCAGGGCATGAGTTTCAGTGCATGAGTTTGAGGGCAGGAGTTTCAAGGCATGAGATTCAGGGCATGAGTTTCAGGGCATGAGATTCAGGGCTGGAATTTCAGGGCATGTGATTCAGATAATGAGTTTCTGGGCAGATGATTCAGGGCAGGAGTTTTAGGGCATGTGATTCAGGGTATGAGTTTCAGTACATGAGTTTCAGGGCAGGAGTTTAAGGGTGTGAGATTTAGGGCATGAGTTTCAGTGCATGAGATTCAGGGCATGAGTTTTAGGGTAGGTGTTTCTGTGCAAGAGTTTCAGGGCATGAGATTCAGGGCATGAGTTTCAGGGCAGGAATTTCAGGGCATGACATTCAGGGCATGTGTTTTTGGGCAGGTGTTTCACTGCAAGAGTTTGAGGGCATGAGATTCAGGGCATGAGTTTCAAGGCAGGAGATTCAGGGCAGGAGATTCAGGGCATGAGATTCGGGGCTTGACTTTCAAGGCAGGTGTTTTAGGGCACGTATTTCAGTGCAGGAGTTTGAGGGCAGGAGATTCAGTGCATGAGGAGAATAAGGGCTTCAGATTCAGGGCATGAGTTTGAGGGCAGGAGTTTCAAGGCATGAGATTCAGGGCATGAGTTTCAGGGCAGGAGAATCAGGGCTTAAGTTTCAGGGCATGGGATTCAGGGCATGAGTTTCAGGGCATGAGATTCAGGACAGGAGTTTCAAGGCATGAGATTCAGGGCATGAGTTTCAGTGCACGAGTTTGAGGGCAGGAGTTTCAAGGCATGAGATTCAGGGCATGAGTTTCAGGGCAGGAGAATCAGGGCTTAAGTTTCAGGGCATGGGATTAAGGGCATAAGTTTCAGGGCATGAGATTCAGGGCAGGAATTTAAGGGCATGTGATTCAGATAATGAGTTTATGGGCAGATGATTCAGGGCAGGAATTTTAGGGCATGTGATTCAGGGCATGAGTTTCAGTTCATGAGTTTCAGGGCTGGAGTTTGAGTGTATGAGATTTAGGGCATGAGATTCAGTGCATGAGATTCAGGGCTTGAGTTTCAGGGCATGAGATTCAGGGCATGAGTTTCAGGGCATGAGATTCAGGGCATGAGTTTCAGGGCAGGAATTTCAGGGCATGACATTCAGGGCATGTGTTTTTGGGCAGGTGTTTCAGTGCAAGAGTTTGAGGGCATGAGATTCAGGGCATGAGTTTCAAGGCAGGAGATTCAGGGCAGGAGATTCAGGGCATGAGATTCGGGGCTTGACTTTCAAGGCAGGTGTTTTCGGGAACGTATTTCATTGCAGGAGTTTGAGGGCAGGAGATTCAGTGCATGAGTTTCAGGGCTTGAGATTCAGGGCAGCAGTTTCAGGGCAGGAGATTATGGGCAGGAGATTCAGGGCATGTCTTTCAGTGCATGAGTTTCAGGGCAGAAGTTTCAGGGCATGAGATTCAGGGCATGAGTTTCAGGGCATGAGTTTCAGTGAAGGATTTTCAGGGCATGAAATTCAGGGCATGAGATTCAGGATATGAGATTCATGGCATGATATTCAGGGCAGCAGTTTCAGGGCATGATGTTCAGGACATGAGTTTCAGTGCAGCAGTTTCATTGCATGAGATTCAGGGCATGAGTTTCAGGGCAGGAGATTCACGGCTTGAAGTTTAAGGTCATGAGATTTAGCGCATGAGATTCAGTGCATGAGTTTCAGGGCAGATGTTTCAGGGCATGAGATTCAGGGCATGAGTTTCGGGGCATGAATTTCAGGGCAGGAGTTTTAGGGCATGTAATTCAGGGCGTGAGTTTCAGGATATGAGATTCATGGCATGAGTTTCAGTGCAGGAGTTTCAGGGCATAAGATTCAGTGCATGAGATTCAGGGCATCAGTTTCAGGGCATCAGTTTCAGGGCAGGAGTTTCAGTGCATGAGTTTCACGGCATGAGATTCAGGGCATGAGATTCAGGGCATGAGTTTCAAGGCAGGAGATTCAGGGCAGGAGATTCAGGGTATGAGATTCGGGGCTTGAGTTTCAAGGCAGGTGTTTTAGGGCACGTATTTCAGTGCAGGAGTTTCAGGGCAGGAGATTCAGGGGATGAGTTTCAGTGCATGAGTTTCAGTGCATGAGATTGAGGGCAGGAGTTTCACGGCATGAGATTCAGGGCATGAGTTTCAGGGCATGAGATTCAGGGCACGGGTTTCAGGTCTGTGGTTTCACGGCATGAGATTCAGGGCATGAGTTTCAGGGCATGAGTTTCAGGGCATGGGTTTCAGGGCATGTCTTTCAGTGCATGAGTTTCAGGGCAGGATTTTCAGAGCATGAAATTCAGGGCATGAGTGTCAGCGCAGGAGATTCACGGCTTGAGTTTAAGGTTATGAAATTTAGCGCATGAGATTCAGTGCATGAGTTTCAGGGCAGAAGTTTCAGGGCACGAGATTCAGGGCATGAGTTTCAGGGCATGCGTTTCAGGGCGTGAGTTTCAGGATATGAGATTCATGGCATGAGTTTCAGTGCAGGACTTTCAGGACATGAGATTCAGGGCATAACTTTCAGGGCATGAGATTCAGGACAGGAGTTTCAAGGCATGAGATTCAGGGCATGAGTTTCAGTGCATGAGTTTGAGGGCAGGAGTTTCAAGGCATGAAATTCAGGGCAGGAATTTCAGGGCATGTGATTCAGATAATGAGTTTCTGGGCAGATGATTCAGGGCAGGAGTTTTAGGGCATGTGATTCAGGGCATGAGTTTCAGTGCATGAGTTTCAGGGCAGGAGTTTCAGGGTGTGAGATTTAGGGCATGAGTTTCAGTGCATGAGATTCAGGGCATCAGTTTCAGGGCAGGAGTTTCAGTGCATGAATTTCACGGCATGAGATTCAGGGCATGAGATTCAGGGCATGAGTTTTAGGGTAGGTGTTTCAGTGAAAGAGTTTCAGGGCATGAGATTCAGGGCATGAGTTTCAGGTCAGGAATTTCAGGGCATGACATTCAGGGCATGAGTTTCAGGGCAGGAGATTCCGGGCATGAGTTTCAGGGCAGGAATTTCAGGGCATGACATTCAGGGCATGAGTTTCAGGGCAGGAGATTCAAGGCTTGAGTTTAAGGTCATGAGATTTAGCGCATGAGATTCAGTGCATGAGTTTCAGTGCATGAGTTTGAGGGCAGGAGTATCAAGGCATGAGATTCAGGGCATGTGTTTCAGGACAGGAGAATAAGGGCTTGAGTTTCAGGATATGAGATTCAGGGCATGAGTTTCAGGGCAGGAGTTTCAGGGCATGTAATTCAGGTCGTGAGTTTCAGGATATGAGATTTATGGCATGAGTTTCAGTGCAGGAGTTTCAGGGCATGAGATTCAGGGCATGAGTTTCAGGGCATGAGATTCAGGGCAGGAGTTTCAAGGCATGAGATTCAGGGCATGAGTTTCACTGCATGAGTTTCAGTGCATGAGTTTGAGGGCAGGAGTTTCAAGGCATGAGATTCAGGGCATGAGATTCAGGGCATGAGATTCAGGGTAGGTATTTCAGGGCATGTGATTCAGATAATGAGTTTCAGTGCATGAGATTCAGGGCATCAGTGTCAGGGCAGGAGTTTCAGTGCATGAGTTTCACGGCATGACATTCAGGACATGAGTTTCAGGGCAGGAATTTCAGGGCATGACATTCAGGGCATGTGTTATAGGGCAGGTGTTTCAGTGCAAGAGTTTGAGGGCATGAGATTCAGGGAATGAGTTTCAGGGCATGAGTTTTAGGGTTTGTGTTTCAGTGCAAGACTTTCAGGGCATGAGATTTAGCGCATGAGATTCAGTGCATGAGTTTCAGGGCAGAAGTTTCAGGGCATGAGATTCAGGGCATGAGTTTCAGGGCAGGATAAGAAGGGCTTGAGTTTCAGGGCAAGAGATTCAGGGCATGCGTTTCAGGGCATGAGTTTCAGGACAGGAGTTTCAGGGCATGTAATTCAGGGCGTCAGTTTCAGTGCATGAGTTTCAGTGCATGAGTTTGAGGGCAGGAGTTTCAAGGCATGAGATTCAGGGCATGAGTTTCAGGGCAGGAGAATCAGGGCTTGAGTTTCAGGGCAAGAGATTCAGGGCATGAGTTTCAGGGCATGAGTTTCAGGACAGGAGTTTCAGGGCATGTAATTCAGGGCGTGAGTTTCAGTGCATGAGCTTCAGTGCATGAGTTTGAGGGCAGGAGTTTCAAGGCATGAGATTCAGGGCATGAGTTTCAGGGCAGGAAAATCAGGGCTTGAGTTTCAGGGCATGGGATTCAGGGCATGAGTTTCAGGGCATGAGATTCAGGACTGGAGTTTCTAGGCATGAGATTCAGGGCATGAGTATCAAGGCAGGAGATTCACGCTTGAGTTTAAGGTCATGAGATTTAGCGTATGAGATTCAGTGCATCAGTTTCAGGGCAGAAGTTTCAGGGCATGAGATTCAGGGCATGAGTTTCAGGGCATGAGTTTCAGTGAAGGATTTTCAGGGCATGTAATTCAGCGCATGAGTTTCGGGATATGAGATTCATGGCATGATATTCAGGGCAGCAGTTTCAGTGCATGAGATTCAGGGCATGAGTTTCAGGGCAGGAGATTCACGGCTTGAGTTTAAGGTCATGAGATTTAGCGCATGAGATTCAGTGCATGAGTTTCAGGGTTGAAGTTTCAGGGCATGAGATTCAGGGCATCCGTTTCAGGGCATTAGTTTCAAGGCAGGAGTTTCAGGGCATGTAATTCAGGGCGTGAGTTTCAGGATATGAGATTCATGGCATGAGTTTCAGTGCAGGAGTTTCAGTGCATGAGATTCAGGACAGGAGTTTCAAGGCATGAGATTAAGGGCATGAGTTTCAGTGCATGAGTTTCAGTGCATGAGTTTGAGGGCAGGAGTTTCAAGGCATGAGATTCAGGGCATGAGTTTCAGGGCATGAGATTCAGGGCTGGAATTTCAGGGCATGTGATTCAGATAATGAGTTTCTGGGCAGATGATTCAGGGCAGGAGTTTTAGGGCATGTGATTCAGGGTATGAGTTTCAGTACATGAGTTTCAGGGCAGGAGTTTCAGGGTGTGAGATTTAGGGCATGAGTTTCAGTGCATGAGATTCAGGGCATGAGTTTTAGGGTAGGTGTTTCTGTGCAAGAGTTTCAGGGCATGAGATTCAGGGCATGAGTTTCAGGGCAGGAATTTCAGGGCATGACATTCAGGGCATGTGTTTTTGGGCAGGTGTTTCACTGCAAGTGTTTGAGGGCATGAGATTCAGGGCATGAGTTTCAAGGCAGGAGATTCAGGGCAGGAGATTCAGGGCATGAGATTCGGGGCTTGACTTTCAAGGCAGGTGTTTTCGGGCACGTATTTCAGTGCAGGAGTTTGAGGGCAGGAGATTCAGTGCATGAGGAGAATAAGGGCTTCAGATTCAGGGCATGAGTTTGAGGGCAGGAGTTTCAAGGCATGAGATTCAGGGCATGAGTTTCAGGGCAGGAGAATCAGGGCTTAAGTTTCAGGGCATGGGATTCAGGGCATGAGTTTCAGGGCATGAGATTCAGGACAGGAGTTTCAAGGCATGAGATTCAGGGCATGAGTTTCAGTGCACGAGTTTGAGGGCAGGAGTTTCAATGCATGAGATTCAGGGCATGAGTTTCAGGGCAGGAGAATCAGGGCTTAAGTTTCAGGGCATGGGATTAAGGGCATAAGTTTCAGGGCATGAGATTCAGGGCAGGAATTTAAGGGCATGTGATTCAGGGCATGAGTTTCAGTTCATGAGTTTCAGGGCTGGAGTTTGAGGGTATGAGATTTAGGGCATGAGTTTCAGTGCATGAGATTCAGGGCTTGAGTTTCAGGGCATGAGATTCAGGGCATGAGTTTCAGGGCATGAGATTCAGGGCATGAGTTTCAGGGCAGGAATTTCAGGGCATGACATTCAGGGCATGTGTTTTTGGGCAGGTGTTTCAGTGCAAGAGTTTGAGGGCATGAGATTCAGGGCATGAGTTTCAAGGCAGGAGATTCAGGGCAGGAGATTCAGGGCATGAGATTCGGGGCTTGACTTTCAAGGCAGGTGTTTTCGGGCACGTATTTCAGTGCAGGAGTTTGAGGGCAGGAGATTCAGTGCATGAGTTTCAGTGCATGAGTTTGAGGGCAGGAGTTTCACGGCATGAGATTCAGGGCATGAGTTTCAGGGTATGAGTTTCAAGGCATGGGTTTCAGGTCTGTGGTTTCAGGGCTTGAGATTCAGGGCAGCAGTTTCAGGGCAGGAGATTCAGGGCAGGAGATTCAGGGCATGTCTTTCAGTGCATGAGTTTCAGGGCAGAAGTTTCAGGGCATGAGATTCAGGGCATGAGTTTCAGGGCATGAGTTTCAGTGAAGGATTTTCAGGGCATGAGATTCAGGGCATGAGATTCAGGATATGAGATTCATGGCATGATATTCAGGGCAGCAGTTTCAGGGCATGATGTTCAGGACATGAGTTTCAGTGCAGCAGTTTCATTGCATGATGTTCAGGACATGAGTTTCAGTGCAGCAGTTTAATTGCATGATATTCAGGGCATGAGATTCAGGGCATGAGTTTTAGGGTAGGTGTTTCAGTGCAAGAGTTTCAGGGCATGAGATTCAGGGCATGAGTTTCAAGGCAGGAGATTCAGGGCAGGAGATTCAGGGTATGAGATTCGGGGCTTGAGTTTCAAGGCAGGTGTTTTAGGGCACGTATTTCAGTGCAGGAGTTTCAGGGCAGGAGATTCAGAGCATGAGTTTCAGTGCATGAGATTGAGGGCAGGAGTTTCACGGCATGAGATTCAGGGCATGAGTTTCAGGGCATGAGATTCAGGGCACGGGTTTCAGGTCTGTGGTTTCACGGCATGAGATTCAGAGCATGAAATTCAGGGCATGAGTGTCAGCGCAGGAGATTCACGGCTTGAGTTTAAGGTTATGAAATTTAGCGCATGAGATTCAGTGCATGAGTTTCAGGGCAGAAGTTTCAGGGCACGAGATTCAGGGCATGAGTTTCAGGGCATGCGTTTCAGGGCGTGAGTTTCAGGATATGAGATTCATGGCATGAGTTTCAGTGCAGGAGTTTCAGGACGTGAGATTCAGGGCATAACTTTCAGGGCATGAGATTCAGGACAGGAGTTTCAAGGCATGAGATTCAGGGCATGAGTTTCAGTGCATGAGTTTGAGGGCAGGAGTTTCAAGGCATGAAATTCAGGGCATGAGTTTCAGGGCATGAGATTCAGGGCAGGAATTTCAGGGCATGTGATTCAGATAATGAGTTTCTGCGCAGATGATTCAGGGCAGGAGTTTTAGGGCATGTGATTCAGGGCATGAGTTTCAGTGCATGAGTTTCAGGGCAGGAGTTTCAGGGTGTGAGATTTAGGGCATGAGTTTCAGTGCATGAGATTCAGGGCATGAGTATCAGGGCATGAGGTTCAGGGCTTGAATTTCAGTGCATGAGATTCAGGTCATCAGTTTCAGGGCAGGAGTTTCAGTGCATGAATTTCACGGCATGAGATTCAGGGCATGAGATTCAGGGCATGAGTTTTAGGGTAGGTGTTTCAGTGAAAGAGTTTCAGGGCATGAGATTCAGGGCATGAGTTTCAGGTCAGGAATTTCAGGGCATGACATTCAGGGCATGAGTTTCAGGGCAAGAGATTCAGGGCATGAGTTTCAGGGCAGGAGTTTCAGGGCATGTAATTCAGGTCGTGAGTTTCAGGATATGAGATTTAGGGCATGAGTTTCAGTGCAGGAGTTTCAGGGCAGGAGATTCAAGGCTTGAGTTTAAGGTCATGAGATTTAGCGCATGAGATTCAGTGCCTGAGTTTCAGTGCATGAGTTTGAGGGCAGGAGTATCAAGGCATGAGATTCAGGGCATGAGTTTCAGGGCAGGAGAATAAGGGCTTGAGTTTCAGGATATGAGATTCAGGGCATGAGTTTCAGGGCAGGAGTTTCAGGGCATGTAATTCAGGTCGAGAGTTTCAGGATATGAGATTTATGGCATGAGTTTCAGTGCAGGAGTTTCAGGGCATGAGATTCAGGGCATGAGTTTCAGGGCATGAGATTCAGGGCAGGAGTTTCAAGGCATGAGATTCAGGGCATGAGTTTCACTGCATGAGTTTCAGTGCATGAGTTTGAGGGCAGGAGTTTCAAGGCATGAGATTCAGGGCATGAGTTTCAGGGCATGAGATTCAGGGTAGGAATTTCAGGGCATGTGATTCAGATAATGAGTTTCAGTGCATGAGATTCAGGGCATCAGTTTCAGGGCAGGAGTTTCAGTGCATGAGTTTCACGGCATGAGATTCAGGACATGAGTTTCAGGGCAGGAATTTCAGGGCATGACATTCAGGGCATGTGTTATAGGGCAGGTGTTTCAGTGCAAGAGTTTGAGGGCATGAGATTCAGGGAATGAGTTTCAGGGCATGAGTTTTAGGGTAGGTGTTTCAGTGCAAGAGTTTCAGGGCATGAGATTTAGCGCATGAGATTCAGTGCATGAGTTTCAGGGCAGAAGTTTCAGGGCATGAGATTCAGGGCATGAGTTTCAGGGCAGGAGAAGAAGGGCTTGAGTTTCAGGGCAAGAGATTCAGGGCATGCGTTTCAGGGCATGAGTTTCAGGACAGGAGTTTCAGGGCATGTAATTCAGGGCGTGAGTTTCAGTGCATGAGCTTCAGTGCATGAGTTTGAGGGCAGGAGTTTCAAGGCATGAGATTCAGGGCATGAGTTTCAGGGCAGGAAAATCAGGGCTTGAGTTTCAGGGCATGGGATTCAGGGCATGAGTTTCAGGGCATGATATTCAGGACAGGAGTTTCTAGGCATGAGATTCAGGGCTTGAGTATCAAGGCAGGAGATTCACGCTTGAGTTTAAGGTCATGAGATTTAGCGTATGAGATTCAGTGCATCAGTTTCAGGGCAGAAGTTTCAGGGCATGAAATTCAGGGCATGAGTTTCAGGGCATGAGTTTCAGTGAAGGATTTTCAGGGCATGTAATTCAGAGCATGAGTTTCGGGATATGAGATTCATGGCATGATATTCAGGGCAGCAGTTTCAGGGCATGATGTTCAGGACATGAGTTTCAGTGCAGTAGTTTCAGTGCATGAGATTCAGGGCATGAGTTTCAGGGCAGGAGATTCACGGCTTGAGTTTAAGGTCATGAGATTTAGCGCATGAGATTCAGTGCATGAGTTTCAGGGTTGAAGTTTCAGGGCATGAGATTCAGGGCATGAGTTTCAGGGCAGGAGTTTCAGGGCGTGTAATTCAGGGCCTGAGTTTCAGGATATGAGATTCAGGACAGGAGTTTCAAGGCATTGCATTCAGGGCATGAGTTTCAGGGCAGGAATTTCAGGGCATGATGTTCAGGACATGAGTTTCAGTGCAGTAGTTTCAGTGCATGAGATTCAGGGCATGAGTTTCAGGGGAGGAGATTCACGGCTTGAGTTTAAGGTCATGAGATTTAGCGCATGAGATTCAGTGCATGAATTTCAGGGTTGAAGTTTCAGGGCATGAGATTCAGGGCATGAGTTTCAGGGCAGGAGTTTCAGGGCGTGTAATTCAGGGCCTGAGTTTCAGGATATGAGATTCATGGCATGAGTTTCAGTGCAGGAGTTTCAGGGCATGAGATTCAGGACAGGAGTTTCAAGGCATTGCATTCAGGGCATGAGTTTCAGGGCAGGAATTTCAGGGCATGACATTCAGGGCATAAGTTTCAGGGCAGGAGATTCAAGGCTTGAGTTTAAGGTCATGAGATTTAGCGCATGAGATTCAGTGCATGAGTTTCAGGGCAGGAGTTTTAAGGTAGGTGTTTCAGTGCAAGAGTTTCAGGGCATGAGATTCAGGGCATGAGTTTCAGGGCAGGAGTTTTAAGGTAGGTGTTTCAGTGCAAGATTTTCAGAGCATGAGATTCAGGGCATGAGTTTCAGGGCAGGAATTTCAGAGCATGACATTTAGGGCATGAGTTTCAGGGCAGGAGATTCACGGCTTGAGTTTAAGGTCATGAGATTTAGCGCATGAGATTCAATGCATGAGTTTCAGGGCATGAGTATCAGTGAAGGATTTTCAGGGCATGTAATTCAGCGCATGAGTTTCGGGATATGAGATTCATGGCATGATATTCAGGGCAGCAGTTTCAGGGCATGATGTTCAGGACATGAGTTTCAGTGCAGTAGTTTCAGTGCATGAGATTCAGGGCATGAGTTTCAGGGCAGGAGATTCACGGCTTGAGTTTAAGGTCATGAGATTTAGCGCATGAGATTCAGTGCATGAGTTTCAGGGTTGAAGTTTCAGGGCATGAGATTCAGGGCATGAGTTTCAGGGCATGAGTTTCAGGGCAGGAGTTTCAGGGCGTGTAATTCAGGGCCTGAGTTTCAGGATATGAGATTCATGGCATGAGTTTCAGTGCAGGAGTTTCAGGGCATGAGATTCAGGACAGGAGTTTCAAGGCATTGCATTCATGGCATGAGTTTCAGGGCAGGAATTTCAGTGCATGACATTCAGGGCATAAGTTTCAGGGCAGGAGATTCAAGGCTTGAGTTTAAGGTCATGAGATTTAGCGCATGAGATTCAGTGCATGAGTTTCAGGGCAGGAGTTTTAAGGTAGGTGTTTCAGTGCAAGATTTTCAGGGCATGTAAATCAGGGCGTGAGTTTCAGTGCGTGATTTTCAGTGTATGAGTTTGAGGGCAGGAGTTTCAAGGCATGAGATTCAGGGCATGAGTTTCAGGGCAGGAGAATCAGGGCTTGAGTTTCAGGGCATGGGATTCAGGGCATGAGTTTCAGGGCATGAGATTCAGGACAGGAGTTTCAAGGCATGAGATTCAGGGCATGAGTTTCAAGGCAGGAGATTCACGGCTTGAGTTTAAGGTCATGAGATTTAGCGCATGAGATTCAGTGCATGAGTTTCAAGGCATGACATTCAGGGCATGAGTTTCAGGGCAGGAGATTCAAGGCTTGAGTTTAAGGTCATGAGATTTAGCGCATGAGATTCAGTGCATGAGTTTCAGTGCATGAGTTTGAGGGCAGGAGTATCAAGGCATGAGATTCAGGGCATGAGTTTCAGGGCAGGAGAATAAGGGTTTGAGTTTCAGGATATGAGATTCAGGGCATGAGTTTCAGGGCAGGAGTTTCAGGGCATGTAATTCAGGTCGTGAGTTTCAGGATATGAGATTTATGGCATGAGTTTCAGTGCAGGAGTTTCAGGGCATGAGATTCAGGGCATGAGTTTCAGGGCATGAGATTCAGGGCAGGTGTTTCAAGGCATGAGATTCAGGGCATGAGTTTCACTGCATGAGTTTCAGTGCATAAGTTTGAGGGCAGGAGTTTCAAGGCATGAGATTCAGGGCATGAGTTTCAGGGCATGAGACTCAGGGTAGGAATTTCAGGGCATGTGATTCAGATAATGAGTTTCAGTGCATGAGATTCAGGGCATCAGTTTCAGGGCAGGAGTTTCAGTGCATGAGTTTCACGGCATGAGATTCAGGACATGAGTTTCAGGGCAGAGATTTCAGGGCATGACATTCAGGGCATGTGTTATAGGGCAGGTGTTTCAGTGCAAGAGTTTGAGGGCATGAGATTCAGGGAATGAGTTTCAGGGCATGAGTTTTAGGGTAGGTGTTTCAGTGCAAGAGTTTCAGGGCATGAGATTCAGGGCATGAGTTTCAGGGCAGGAATTTCAGGGCATGACATTCAGGGCATGAGTTTCAGGGCAGGAGATTCACGGCTTGAGTTTAAGGTAATGAGATTTAGCGCATGAGATTCAGTGCATTAGTTTCAGGGCAGAAGTTTCAGGGCATGAGATTCAGGGCATGAGTTTCAGGGCAGGAGAATAAGGGCTTGAGTTTCAGGGCAAGAGATTCAGGGCATGCGTTTCAGGGCACGAGTTTCAGGACAGGAGTTTCAGGGCATGTAATTCAGGGCGTCAGTTTCAGTGCATGAGTTTGAGGGCAGGAGTTTCAAGGCATGAGATTCAGGGCATGAGTTTCAGGGCAGGAGAATCAGGGCTTGAGTTTCAGGGCAAGAGATTCAGGGCATGAGTTTCAGGGCATGAGTTTCAGGACAGGAGTTTCAGGGCATGTAATTCAGGGCGTGAGTTTCAGTGCATGAGCTTCAGTGCATGAGTTTGAGGGCAGGAGTTTCAAGGCATGAGATTCAGGGCATGAGTTTCAGGGCAGGAAAATCAGGGCTTGAGTTTCAGGGCATGGGATTCAGGGCATGAGTTTCAGGGCATGAGATTCAGGACAGGAGTTTCAAGGCATGAGATTCAGGGCATGAGTATCAAGGCAGGAGATTCACGCTTGAGTTTAAGGTCATGAGATTTAGAGCATGAGATTCAGTGCATCAGTTTCAGGGCAGAAGTTTCAGGGCATGAGATTCAGGGCATGAGTTTCAGGGCATGAGTTTCAGTGAAGGATTTTCAGGGCATGTAATTCAGCGCATGAGTTTCAGGATATGAGATTCATGGCATGATATTCAGGGCAGCAGTTTCAGGGCATAATGTTCAGGACATGAGTTTCAGTGCAGTAGTTTCAGTGCATGAGATTCAGGGCATGAGTTTCAGGGCAGGAGATTCACGGCTTGAGTTTAAGGTCATGAGATTTAGCGCATGAGATTCAGTGCATGAGTTTCAGGGCAGAAGTTTCAGGGCATGAGATTCAGGGCATGAGTTTCAGGGCATGAGTTTCAGGGCAGGAGTTTCAGGGCGTGTAATTCAGGGCCTGAGTTTCAGGATATGAGATTCATGGCATGAGTTTCAGTGCAGGAGTTTCAGGGCATGAGATTCAGGACAGGAGTTTCAAGGCATTGCATTCAGGGCATGAGTTTCAGGGCAGGAATTTCAGGGCATGACATTCAGGGCATAAGTTTCAGGGCAGGAGATTCAAGGCTTGAGTTTAAGGTCATGAGATTTAGCGCATGAGATTCAGTGCATGAGTTTCAGGGCAGAAGTTTCAGGGCATGAGATTCAGGGCATGGGCTTCAGGGCAGGAGAATAAGGGCTTGAGTTTCAGGGCATGAGTTTCAGGACAGGAGTTTCAGGGCATGTAAATCAGGGCGTGAGTTTCAGTGCATGATTTTCAGTGTATGAGTTTGAGGGCAGGAGTTTCAAGGCATGAGATTCAGGGCATGAGTTTCAGGACATGAGATTCAGGACAGGAGTTTCAAGGCATGAGATTCAGGGCATGAGTTTCAAGGCAGGAGATTCACGGCTTGAGTTTAAGGTCATGAGATTTAGCGCATGAGATTCAGTGCATGAGTTTCAGGGCAGAACTTTCAGGGCATGAGATTCAGGGCATGAGTTTCAGGGCAGGAGTTTCAGGGCATGTAATTCAGAGCGTGAGTTTCAGGATATGAAATTCATGGCATGAGTTTCAGTGCAGGAGTTTCAGTGCATGAGATTCAGGACAGGAGTTTCAAGGCATGAGATTCAGGGCATGAGTTTCAGTGCATGAGTTTGAGGGCAGGAATTTCAGGGCATGACATTCAAGGGCATGAGTTTCAGGGCAGGAGATTCAAGGCTTGAGTTTAAGGTCATGAGATTTAGCGCATGAGATTCAGTGCATGAGTTTCAGTGCATGAGTTTGAGGGCAGGAGTATCAAGGCATGAGATTCAGGGCATGAGTTTCAGGGCAGGAGAATAAGGGCTTGAGTTTCAGGATATGAGATTCAGGGCATGAGTTTCAGGGCAGGAGTTTCAGGGCATGTAATTCAGGTCGTGAGTTTCAGGATATGAGATTTATGGCATGAGTTTCAGTGCAGGAGTTTCAGGGCATGAGATTCAGGGCATGAGTTTCAGGGCATGAGATTCAGGGCAGGTGTTTCAAGGCATGAGATTCAGGGCATGAGTTTCACTGCATGAGTTTCAGTGCATAAGTTTGAGGGCAGGAGATTCAAGGCATGAGATTCAGGGCATGAGTTTCAGGGCATGAGATTCAGGGTAGGAATTTCAGGGCATGTGATTCAGATAATGAGTTTCAGTGCATGAGATTCAGGGCATCAGTTTCAGGGCAGGAGTTTCAGTGCATGAGTTTCACGGCATGAGATTCAGGACGAGTTTCAGGGCAGGAATTTCAGGGCATGACATTCAGGGCATGTGTTATAGGGCAGGTGTTTCAGTGCAAGAGTTTGAGGGCATGAGATTCAGGGAATGAGTTTCAGGGCATGAGTTTTAGGGTAGTTGTTTCAGTGCAAGAGTTTCAGGGCATGAGATTCAGGGCATGAGTTTCAGGGCAGGAATTTCAGGGCATGACATTCAGGGCATGAGTGTCAGGGCAGGAGATTCACGGCTTGAGTTTAAGGTCATGAGATTTAGCGCATGAGATTCAGTGCATGAGTTTCAGGGCAGAAGTTTCAGGGCATGAGATTCAGGGCATGAGTTTCAGGGCAGGAGAATAAGGGCTTGAGTTTCAGGGCAAGAGATTCAGGGCATGCGTTTCAGGGCATGAGTTTCAGGACAGGAGTTTCAGGGCATGTAATTCAGGGCGTCAGTTTCAGTGCATGAGTTTCAGTGCATGAGTTTGAGGGCAGGAGTTTCAAGGCATGAGATTCAGGGCATGAGTTTCAGGGCATGAGATTCAGGGTAGGAATTTCAGGGCATGTGATTCAGATAATGAGTTTCAGTGCATGAGATTCAGGGCATCAGTTTCAGGGCAGGAGTTTCAGTGCATGAGTTTCACGGCATGAGATTCAGGACATGAGTTTCAGGGCAGGAATTTCAGGGCATGACATTCAGGGCATGTGTTATAGGGCAGGTGTTTCAGTGCAAGAGTTTGAGGGCATGAGATTCAGGGAATGAGTTTCAGGGCATGAGTTTTAGGGTAGGTGTTTCAGTGCAAGAGTTTCAGGGCATGAGATTTAGCGCATGAGATTCAGTGCATGAGTTTCAGGGCAGAAGTTTCAGGGCATGAGATTCAGGGCATGAGTTTCAGGGCAGGAGAAGAAGGGCTTGAGTTTCAGGGCAAGAGATTCAGGGCATGCGTTTCAGGGCATGAGTTTCAGGACAGGAGTTTCAGGGCATGTAATTCAGGGCGTGAGTTTCAGTGCATGAGCTTCAGTGCATGAGTTTGAGGGCAGGAGTTTCAAGGCATGAGATTCAGGGCATGAGTTTCAGGGCAGGAAAATCAGGGCTTGAGTTTCAGGGCATGGGATTCAGGGCATGAGTTTCAGGGCATGATATTCAGGACAGGAGTTTCTAGGCATGAGATTCAGGGCTTGAGTATCAAGGCAGGAGATTCACGCTTGAGTTTAAGGTCATGAGATTTAGCGTATGAGATTCAGTGCATCAGTTTCAGGGCAGAAGTTTCAGGGCATGAAATTCAGGGCATGAGTTTCAGGGCATGAGTTTCAGTGAAGGATTTTCAGGGCATGTAATTCAGAGCATGAGTTTCGGGATATGAGATTCATGGCATGATATTCAGGGCAGCAGTTTCAGGGCATGATGTTCAGGACATGAGTTTCAGTGCAGTAGTTTCAGTGCATGAGATTCAGGGCATGAGTTTCAGGGCAGGAGATTCACGGCTTGAGTTTAAGGTCATGAGATTTAGCGCATGAGATTCAGTGCATGAGTTTCAGGGTTGAAGTTTCAGGGCATGAGATTCAGGGCATGAGTTTCAGGGCAGGAGTTTCAGGGCGTGTAATTCAGGGCCTGAGTTTCAGGATATGAGATTCAGGACAGGAGTTTCAAGGCATTGCATTCAGGGCATGAGTTTCAGGGCAGGAATTTCAGGGCATGATGTTCAGGACATGAGTTTCAGTGCAGTAGTTTCAGTGCATGAGATTCAGGGCATGAGTTTCAGGGCAGGAGATTCACGGCTTGAGTTTAAGGTCATGAGATTTAGCGCATGAGATTCAGTGCATGAATTTCAGGGTTGAAGTTTCAGGGCATGAGATTCAGGGCATGAGTTTCAGGGCATGAGTTTCAGGGCAGGAGTTTCAGGGCGTGTAATTCAGGGCCTGAGTTTCAGGATATGAGATTCATGGCATGAGTTTCAGTGCAGGAGTTTCAGGGCATGAGATTCAGGACAGGAGTTTCAAGGCATTGCATTCAGGGCATGAGTTTCAGGGCAGGAATTTCAGGGCATGACATTCAGGGCATAAGTTTCAGGGCAGGAGATTCAAGGCTTGAGTTTAAGGTCATGAGATTTAGCGCATGAGATTCAGTGCATGAGTTTCAGGGCAGGAGTTTTAAGGTAGGTGTTTCAGTGCAAGAGTTTCAGGGCATGAGATTCAGGGCATGAGTTTCAGGGCAGGAGTTTTAAGGTAGGTGTTTCAGTGCAAGATTTTCAGGGCATGAGATTCAGGGCATGAGTTTCAGGGCAGGAATTTCAGAGCATGACATTTAGGGCATGAGTTTCAGGGCAGGAGATTCACGGCTTGAGTTTAAGGTCATGAGATTTAGCGCATGAGATTCAATGCATGAGTTTCAGGGCATGAGTATCAGTGAAGGATTTTCAGGGCATGTAATTCAGCGCATGAGTTTCGGGATATGAGATTCATGGCATGATATTCAGGGCAGCAGTTTCAGGGCATGATGTTCAGGACATGAGTTTCAGTGCAGTAGTTTCAGTGCATGAGATTCAGGGCATGAGTTTCAGGGCAGGAGATTCACGGCTTGAGTTTAAGGTCATGAGATTTAGCGCATGAGATTCAGTGCATGAGTTTCAGGGTTGAAGTTTCAGGGCATGAGATTCAGGGCATGAGTTTCAGGGCATGAGTTTCAGGGCAGGAGTTTCAGGGCGTGTAATTCAGGGCCTGAGTTTCAGGATATGAGATTCATGGCATGAGTTTCAGGGCAGGAATTTCAGTGCATGACATTCAGGGCATAAGTTTCAGGGCAGGAGATTCAAGGCTTGAGTTTAAGGTCATGAGATTTAGCGCATGAGATTCAGTGCATGAGTTTCAGGGCAGGAGTTTTAAGGTAGGTGTTTCAGTGCAAGATTTTCAGGGCATGTAAATCAGGGCGTGAGTTTCAGTGCATGATTTTCAGTGTATGAGTTTGAGGGCAGGAGTTTCAAGGCATGAGATTCAGGGCATGAGTTTCAGGGCAGGAGAATCAGGGCTTGAGTTTCAGGGCATGGGATTCAGGGCATGAGTTTCAGGGCATGAGATTCAGGACAGGAGTTTCAAGGCATGAGATTCAGGGCATGAGTTTCAAGGCAGGAGATTCACGGCTTGAGTTTAAGGTCATGAGATTTAGCGCATGAGATTCAGTGCATGAGTTTCAAGGCATGACATTCAGGGCATGAGTTTCAGGGCAGGAGATTCAAGGCTTGAGTTTAAGGTCATGAGATTTAGCGCATGAGATTCAGTGCATGAGTTTCAGTGCATGAGTTTGAGGGCAGGAGTATCAAGGCATGAGATTCAGGGCATGAGTTTCAGGGCAGGAGAATAAGGGTTTGAGTTTCAGGATATGAGATTCAGGGCATGAGTTTCAGGGCAGGAGTTTCAGGGCATGTAATTCAGGTCGTGAGTTTCAGGATATGAGATTTATGGCATGAGTTTCAGTGCAGGAGTTTCAGGGCATGAGATTCAGGGCATGAGTTTCAGGGCATGAGATTCAGGGCAGGTGTTTCAAGGCATGAGATTCAGGGCATGAGTTTCACTGCATGAGTTTCAGTGCATAAGTTTGAGGGCAGGAGTTTCAAGGCATGAGATTCAGGGCATGAGTTTCAGGGCATGAGATTCAGGGTAGGAATTTCAGGGCATGTGATTCAGATAATGAGTTTCAGTGCATGAGATTCAGGGCATCAGTTTCAGGGCAGGAGTTTCAGTGCATGAGTTTCACGGCATGAGATTCAGGACATGAGTTTCAGGGCAGAGATTTCAGGGCATGACATTCAGGGCATGTGTTATAGGGCAGGTGTTTCAGTGCAAGAGTTTGAGGGCATGAGATTCAGGGAATGAGTTTCAGGGCATGAGTTTTAGGGTAGGTGTTTCAGTGCAAGAGTTTCAGGGCATGAGATTCAGGGCATGAGTTTCAGGGCAGGAATTTCAGGGCATGACATTCAGGGCATGAGTTTCAGGGCAGGAGATTCACGGCTTGAGTTTAAGGTCATGAGATTTAGCGCATGAGATTCAGTGCATGAGTTTCAGGGCAGAAGTTTCAGGGCATGAGATTCAGGGCATGAGTTTCAGGGCAGGAGAATAAGGGCTTGAGTTTCAGGGCAAGAGATTCAGGGCATGCGTTTCAGGGCACGAGTTTCAGGACAGGAGTTTCAGGGCATGTAATTCAGGGCGTCAGTTTCAGTGCATGAGTTTCAGTGCATGAGTTTGAGGGCAGGAGTTTCAAGGCATGAGATTCAGGGCATGAGTTTCAGGGCAGGAAAATCAGGGCTTGAGTTTCAGGGCATGGGATTCAGGGCATGAGTTTCAGGGCATGAGATTCAGGACAGGAGTTTCAAGGCATGAGATTCAGGGCATGAGTATCAAGGCAGGAGATTCACGCTTGAGTTTAAGGTCATGAGATTTAGAGCATGAGATTCAGTGCATCAGTTTCAGGGCAGAAGTTTCAGGGCATGAGATTCAGGGCATGAGTTTCAGGGCATGAGTTTCAGTGAAGGATTTTCAGGGCATGTAATTCAGCGCATGAGTTTCAGGATATGAGATTCATGGCATGATATTCAGGGCAGCAGTTTCAGGGCATAATGTTCAGGACATGAGTTTCAGTGCAGTAGTTTCAGTGCATGAGATTCAGGGCATGAGTTTCAGGGCAGGAGATTCACGGCTTGAGTTTAAGGTCATGAGATTTAGCGCATGAGATTCAGTGCATGAGTTTCAGGGCAGAAGTTTCAGGGCATGAGATTCAGGGCATGAGTTTCAGGGCATGAGTTTCAGGGCAGGAGTTTCAGGGCGTGTAATTCAGGGCCTGAGTTTCAGGATATGAGATTCATGGCATGAGTTTCAGTGCAGGAGTTTCAGGGCATGAGATTTAGGACAGGAGTTTCAAGGCATTGCATTCAGGGCATGAGTTTCAGGGCAGGAATTTCAGGGCATGACATTCAGGGCATAAGTTTCAGGGCAGGAGATTCAAGGCTTGAGTTTAAGGTCATGAGATTTAGCGCATGAGATTCAGTGCATGAGTTTCAGGGCAGAAGTTTCAGGGCATGAGATTCAGGGCATGGGCTTCAGGGCAGGAGAATAAGGGCTTGAGTTTCAGGGCATGAGTTTCAGGACAGGAGTTTCAGGGCATGTAAATCAGGGCGTGAGTTTCAGTGCATGATTTTCAGTGTATGAGTTTGAGGGCAGGAGTTTCAAGGCATGAGATTCAGGGCATGAGTTTCAGGACATGAGATTCAGGACAGGAGTTTCAAGGCATGAGATTCAGGGCATGAGTTTCAAGGCAGGAGATTCACGGCTTGAGTTTAAGGTCATGAGATTTAGCGCATGAGATTCAGTGCATGAGTTTCAGGGCAGAACTTTCAGGGCATGAGATTCAGGGCATGAGTTTCAGGGCAGGAGTTTCAGGGCATGTAATTCAGAGCGTGAGTTTCAGGATATGAAATTCATGGCATGAGTTTCAGTGCAGGAGTTTCAGTGCATGAGATTCAGGACAGGAGTTTCAAGGCATGAGATTCAGGGCATGAGTTTCAGTGCATGAGTTTGAGGGCAGGAATTTCAGGGCATGACATTCAAGGGCATGAGATTCAGGGCAGGAGATTCAAGGCTTGAGTTTAAGGTCATGAGATTTAGCGCATGAGATTCAGTGCATGAGTTTCAGTACATGGGTTTGAGGGCAGGAGTATCAAGGCATGAGATTCAGGGCATGAGTTTCAGGGCAGGAGAATAAGGGCTTGAGTTTCAGGATATGAGATTCAGGGCATGAGTTTCAGGGCAGGAGTTTCAGGGCATGTAATTCAGGTCGTGAGTTTCAGGATATGAGATTTATGGCATGAGTTTCAGTGCAGGAGTTTCAGGGCATGAGATTCAGGGCATGAGTTTCAGGGCATGAGATTCAGGGCAGGTGTTTCAAGGCATGAGATTCAGGGCATGAGTTTCACTGCATGAGTTTCAGTGCATAAGTTTGAGGGCAGGAGTTTCAAGGCATGAGATTCAGGGCATGAGTTTCAGGGCAGGAGTTTCAGTGCATGAGTTTCACGGCATGAGATTCAGGACGAGTTTCAGGGCAGGAATTTCAGGGCATGACATTCAGGGCATGTGTTATAGGGCAGGTGTTTCAGTGCAAGAGTTTGAGGGCATGAGATTCAGGGAATGAGTTTCAGGGCATGAGTTTTAGGGTAGGTGTTTCAGTGCAAGAGTTTCAGGGCATGAGATTCAGGGCATGAGTTTCAGGGCAGGAATTTCAGGGCATGACATTCAGGGCATGAGTGTCAGGGCAGGAGATTCACGGCTTGAGTTTAAGGTCATGAGATTTAGCGCATGAGATTCAGTGCATGAGTTTCAGGGCAGAAGTTTCAGGGCATGAGATTCAGGGCATGAGTTTCAGGGCAGGAGAATAAGGGCTTGAGTTTCAGGGCAAGAGATTCAGGGCATGCGTTTCAGGGCATGAGTTTCAGGACAGGAGTTTCAGGGCATGTAATTCAGGGCGTCAGTTTCAGTGCATGAGTTTCAGTGCATGAGTTTGAGGGCAGGAGTTTCAAGGCATGAGATTCAGGGCATGAGTTTCAGGGCAGGAGAATCAGGGCTTGAGTTTCAGGGCAAGAGATTCAGGGCATGAGTTTCAGGGCATGAGTTTCAGGACAGGAGTTTCAGGGCATGTAATTCAGGGCGTGAGTTTCAGTGCATGAGCTTCAGTGCATGAGTTTGAGGGCAGGAGTTTCAAGGCATGAGATTCAGGGCATGAGTTTCAGGGCAGGAAAATCAGGGCTTGAGTTTCAGGGCATGGGATTCAGGGCATGAGTTTCAGGGCATGAGATTCAGGACAGGAGTTTCAAGGCATGAGATTCAGGGCATGAGTATCAAGGCAGGAGATTCACGCTTGAGTTTAAGGTCATGAGATTTAGAGCATGAGATTCAGTGCATCAGTTTCAGGGCAGAAGTTTCAGGGCATGAGATTCAGGGCGTGAGTTTCAGTGCATGAGCTTCAGTGCATGAGTTTGAGGGCAGGAGTTTCAAGGCATGAGATTTCTGGGCATGAGTTTCAGAGCAGGAAAATCAGGGCTTGAGTTTCAGGGCATGGGATTCAGGGCATGAGTTTCAGGGCATGAGATTCAGGACAGGAGTTTCAAGGCATGACATTCAGGACAGGAGTTTCAAGGCATTGCATTCAGGGCATGAGTTTCAGGGCAGGAATTTCAGGGCATGATGTTCAGGACATGAGTTTCAGTGCAGTAGTTTCAGTGCATGAGATTCAGGGCATGAGTTTCAGGGCAGGAGATTCACGGCTTGAGTTTAAGGTCATGAGATTTAGCGCATGAGATTCAGTGCATGAATTTCAGGGTTGAAGTTTCAGGGCATGAGATTCAGGGCATGAGTTTCAGGGCATGAGTTTCAGGGCAGGAGTTTCAGGGCGTGTAATTCAGGGCCTGAGTTTCAGGATATGAGATTCATGGCATGAGTTTCAGTGCAGGAGTTTCAGGGCATGAGATTCAGGACAGGAGTTTCAAGGCATTGCATTCAGGGCATGAGTTTCAGGGCAGGAATTTCAGGGCATGACATTCAGGGCATAAGTTTCAGGGCAGGAGATTCAAGGCTTGAGTTTAAGGTCATGAGATTTAGCGCATGAGATTCAGTGCATGAGTTTCAGGGCAGGAGTTTTAAGGTAGGTGTTTCAGTGCAAGAGTTTCAGGGCATGAGATTCAGGGCATGAGTTTCAGGGCAGGAGTTTTAAGGTAGGTGTTTCAGTGCAAGATTTTCAGGGCATGAGATTCAGGGCATGAGTTTCAGGACAGGAATTTCAGAGCATGACATTTAGGGCATGAGTTTCAGGGCAGGAGATTCACGGCTTGAGTTTAAGGTCATGAGATTTAGCGCATGAGATTCAGTGCATGAGTTTCAGGGCATGAGTTTCAGTGAAGGATTTTCAGGGCATGTAATTCAGCGCATGAGTTTCGGGATATGAGATTCATGGCATGATATTCAGGGCAGCAGTTTCAGGGCATGATGTTCAGGACATGAGTTTCAGTGCAGTAGTTTCAGTGCATGAGATTCAGGGCATGAGTTTCAGGGCAGGAGATTCACGGCTTGAGTTTAAGGTCATGAGATTTAGCGCATGAGATTCAGTGCATGAGTTTCAGGGTTGAAGTTTCAGGGCATGAGATTCAGGGCATGAGTTTCAGGGCATGAGTTTCAGGGCAGGAGTTTCAGGGCGTGTAATTCTGGGCCTGAGTTTCAGGATATGAGATTCATGGCATGAGTTTCAGTGCAGGAGTTTCAGGGCATGAGATTCAGGACAGGAGTTTCAAGGCATTGCATTCATGGCATGAGTTTCAGGGCAGGAATTTCAGTGCATGACATTCAGGGCATAAGTTTCAGGGCAGGAGATTCAAGGCTTGAGTTTAAGGTCATGAGATTTAGCGCATGAGATTCAGTGCATGAGTTTCAGGGCAGGAGTTTTAAGGTAGGTATTTCAGTGCAAGATTTTCAGGGCATGTAAATCAGGGCGTGAGTTTCAGTGCATGATTTTCAGTGTATGAGTTTGAGGGCAGGAGTTTCAAGGCATGAGATTCAGGGCATGAGTTTCAGGGCAGGAGAATCAGGGCTTGAGTTTCAGGGCATGGGATTCAGGGCATGAGTTTCAGGGCATGAGATTCAGGACAGGAGTTTCAAGGCAGGAGATTCACGGCTTGAGTTTAAGGTCATGAGATTTAGCGCATGAGATTCAGTGCATGAGTTTCAGGGCATGACATTCAGGGCATGAGTTTCAGGGCAGGAGATTCAAGGCTTGAGTTTAAGGTCATGAGATTTAGCGCATGAGATTCAGTGCATGAGTTTCAGTGCATGAGTTTGAGGGCAGGAGTATCAAGGCATGAGATTCAGGGCATGAGTTTCAGGGCAGGAGAATAAGGGCTTGAGTTTCAGGATATGAGATTCAGGGCATGAGTTTCAGGGCAGGAGTTTCAGGGCATGTAATTCAGGTCGTGAGTTTCAGGATATGAGATTTATGGCATGAGTTTCAGTGCAGGAGTTTCAGGGCATGAGATTCAGGGCATGAGTTTCAGGGCATGAGATTCAGGGCAGGTGTTTCAAGGCATGAGATTCAGGGCATGAGTTTCACTGCATGAGTTTCAGTGCATAAGTTTGAGGGCAGGAATTTCAAGGCATGAGATTCAGGGCATGAGTTTCAGGGCATGAGATTCAGGGTAGGAATTTCAGGGCATGTGATTCAGATAATGAGTTTCAGTGCATGAGATTCAGGGCATCAGTCTCAGGGCAGGAGTTTCAGTGCATGAGTTTCACGGCATGAGATTCAGGACATGAGTTTCAGGGCAGAGATTTCAGGGCATGACATTCAGGGCATGTGTTATAGGGCAGGTGTTTCAGTGCAAGAGTTTGAGGGCATGAGATTCAGGGAATGAGTTTCAGGGCATGAGTTTTAGGGTAGGTGTTTCAGTGCAAGAGTTTCAGGGCATGAGATTCAGGGCATGAGTTTCAGGGCAGGAATTTCAGGGCATGACATTCAGGGCATGAGTTTCAGGGCAGGAGATTCACGGCTTGAGTTTAAGGTCATGAGATTTAGCGCATGAGATTCAGTGCATGAGTTTCAGGGCAGAAGTTTCAGGGCATGAGATTCAGGGCATGAGTTTCAGGGCAGGAGAATAAGGGCTTGAGTTTCAGGGCAAGAGATTCAGGGCATGCGTTTCAGGGCACGAGTTTCAGGACAGGAGTTTCAGGGCATGTAATTCAGGGCGTCAGTTTCAGTGCAAGAGTTTCAGTGCATGAGTTTGAGGGCAGGAGTTTCAAGGCATGAGATTCAGGGCATGAGTTTCAGGGCAGGAGAATCAGGGCTTGAGTTTCAGGGCAAGAGATTCAGGGCATGAGTTTCAGGGCATGAGTTTCAGGACAGGAGTTTCAGGGCATGTAATTCAGGGCGTGAGTTTCAGTGCATGAGCTTCAGTGCATGAGTTTGAGGGCAGGAGTTTCAAGGCATGAGATTCAGGGCATGAGTTTCAGGGCAGGAAAATCAGGGCTTGAGTTTCAGGGCATGGGATTCAGGGCATGAGTTTCAGGGCATGAGATTCAGGACAGGAGTTTCAAGGCATGAGATTCAGGGCATGAGTATCAAGGCAGGAGATTCACGCTTGAGTTTAAGGTCATGAGATTTAGAGCATGAGATTCAGTGCATCAGTTTCAGGGCAGAAGTTTCAGGGCATGAGATTCAGGGCATGAGTTTCAGGGCATGAGTTTCAGTGAAGGATTTTCAGGGCATGTAATTCAGCGCATGAGTTTCAGGATATGAGATTCATGGCATGATATTCAGGGCAGCAGTTTCAGGGCATAATGTTCAGGACATGAGTTTCAGTGCAGTAGTTTCAGTGCATGAGATTCAGGGCATGAGTTTCAGGGCAGGAGATTCACGGCTTGAGTTTAAGGTCATGAGATTTAGCGCATGAGATTCAGTGCATGAGTTTCAGGGCAGAAGTTTCAGGGCATGAGATTCAGGGCATGAGTTTCAGGGCATGAGTTTCAGGGCAGGAGTTTCAGGGCGTGTAATTCAGGGCCTGAGTTTCAGGATATGAGATTCATGGCATGAGTTTCAGTGCAGGAGTTTCAGGGCATGAGATTCAGGACAGGAGTTTCAAGGCATTGCATTCAGGGCATGAGTTTCAGGGCAGGAATTTCAGGGCATGACATTCAGAGCATAAGTTTCAGGGCAGGAGATTCAAGGCTTGAGTTTAAGGTCATGAGATTTAGCGCATGAGATTCAGTGCATGAGTTTCAGGGCAGAAGTTTCAGGGCATGAGATTCAGGGCATGGGCTCAGGGCAGGAGAATAAGGGCTTGAGTTTCAGGGCATGAGTTTCAGGACAGGAGTTTCAGGGCATGTAAATCAGGGCGTGAGTTTCAGTGCATGATTTTCAGTGTATGAGTTTGAGGGCAGGAGTTTCAAGGCATGAGATTCAGGGCATGAGTTTCAGGGCAGGAGAATCAGGGCTTGAGTTTCAGGGCATGGGATTCAGGGCATGAGTTTCAGGACATGAGATTCAGGACAGGAGTTTCAAGGCATGAGATTCAGGGCATGAGTTTCAAGGCAGGAGATTCACGGCTTGAGTTTAAGGTCATGAGATTTAGCGCATGAGATTCAGTGCATGAGTTTCAGGGCAGAACTTTCAGGGCATGGGATTCAGGGCATGAGTTTCAGGGCAGGAGTTTCAGGGCATGTAATTCAGAGCGTGAGTTTCAGGATATGAAATTCATGGCATGAGTTTCAGTGCAGGAGTTTCAGTGCATGAGATTCAGGACAGGAGTTTCAAGGCATGAGATTCAGGGCATGAGTTTCAGTGCATGAGTTTGAGGGCAGTAGTTTCAAGGCATGAGATTCAGGGCATGAGTTTCAGGGCATGAGATTCAGGGCAGGAATTTCAGGGCATGTGATTCAGATAATGAGTTTCTGGGCAGATGATTCAGGGCAGGAGTTTTAGGGCATGTGATTCAGGGCATGAGTTTCAGTGCATGAGTTTCAGGGCAGGAGTTTCAGGGTGTGAGATTTAGGGCATGAGTTTCAGTGCATGAGATTCAGGGCATGAGTATCAGGGCATGAGGTTCAGGGCATGAATTTCAGTGCATGAGATTCAGGGCATCAGTTTCAGGGCAGGAGTTTCAGTGCATGAATTTCACGGTATGAGATTCAGGGCATGAGATTCAGTGCATGAGTTTTAGGGTAGGTGTTTCAGTGCAAGAGTTTCGGGGCATGAGATTCAGGGCATGAGTTTCAGGTCAGGAATTTCAGGGCATGACATTCAGGGCATGAGTTTCAGGGCAGGAGATTCAGGGCATGAGTTTCAGGGCAGGAATTTCAGGGCATGACATTCAAGGGCATGAGTTTCAGGGCAGGAGATTCAAGGCTTGAGTTTAAGGTCATGAGATTTAGCGCATGAGATTCAGTGCATGAGTTTCAGTGCATGAGTTTGAGGGCAGGAGTATCAAGGCATGAGATTCAGGGCATGAGTTTCAGGGCAGGAGAATAAGGGCTTGAGTTTCAGGATATGAGATTCAGGGCATGAGTTTCAGGGCAGGAGTTTCAGGGCATGTAATTCAGGTCGTGAGTTTCAGGATATGAGATTTATGGCATGAGTTTCAGTGCAGGAGTTTCAGGGCATGAGATTCAGGGCATGAGTTTCAGGGCATGAGATTCAGGGCAGGTGTTTCAAGGCATGAGATTCAGGGCATGAGTTTCACTGCATGAGTTTCAGTGCATAAGTTTGAGGGCAGGAGTTTCAAGGCATGAGATTCAGGGCATGAGTTTCAGGGCATGAGATTCAGGGTAGGAATTTCAGGGCATGTGATTCAGATAATGAGTTTCAGTGCATGAGATTCAGGGCATCAGTTTCAGGGCAGGAGTTTCAGTGCATGAGTTTCACGGCATGAGATTCAGGACATGAGTTTCAGGGCAGGAATTTCAGGGCATGACATTCAGGGCATGTGTTATAGGGCAGGTGTTTCAGTGCAAGAGTTTGAGGGCATGAGATTCAGGGAATGAGTTTCAGGGCATGAGTTTTAGGGTAGGTGTTTCAGTGCAAGAGTTTCAGGGCATGAGATTCAGGGCATGAGTTTCAGGGCAGGAATTTCAGGGCATGACATTCAGGGCATGAGTGTCAGGGCAGGAGATTCACGGCTTGAGTTTAAGGTCATGAGATTTAGCGCATGAGATTCAGTGCATGAGTTTCAGGGCAGAAGTTTCAGGGCATGAGATTCAGGGCATGAGTTTCAGGGCAAGAGATTCAGGGCATGCGTTTCAGGGCATGAGTTTCAGGACAGGAGTTTCAGGGCATGTAATTCAGGGCGTCAGTTTCAGTGCATGAGTTTCAGTGCATGAGTTTGAGGGCAGGAGTTTCAAGGCATGAGATTCAGGGCATGAGTTTCAGGGCAGGAGAATCAGGGCTTGAGTTTCAGGGCAAGAGATTCAGGGCATGAGTTTCAGGGCATGAGTTTCAGGACAGGAGTTTCAGGGCATGTAATTCAGGGCGTGAGTTTCAGTGCATGAGCTTCAGTGCATGAGTTTGAGGGCAGGAGTTTCAAGGCATGAGATTCAGGGCATGAGTTTCAGGGCAGGAAAATCAGGGCTTGAGTTTCAGGGCATGGGATTCAGGGCATGAGTTTCAGGGCATGAGATTCAGGACAGGAGTTTCAAGGCATGAGATTCAAGGCATGAGTATCAAGGCAGGAGATTCACGCTTGAGTTTAAGGTCATGAGATTTAGAGCATGAGATTCAGTGCATCAGTTTCAGGGCAGAAGTTTCAGGGCATGAGATTCAGGGCGTGAGTTTCAGTGCATGAGCTTCAGTGCATGAGTTTGAGGGCAGGAGTTTCAAGGCATGAGATTTCTGGGCATGAGTTTCAGAGCAGGAAAATCAGGGCTTGAGTTTCAGGGCATGGGATTCAGGGCATGAGTTTCAGGGCATGAGATTCAGGACAGGAGTTTCAAGGCATGAGATTCAGGGCATGAGTATCAAGGCAGGAGATTCACGCTTGAGTTTAAGGTCATGAGATTTAGCGCATGAGAATCAGTGCTTCAGTTTCAGGGCAGAAGTTTCAGGGCATGAGATTCAGGGCATGAGTTTCAGTGAAGGATTTTCAGGGCATGTAATTCAGCGGATGAATTTCAGGATATGAGATTCATGGCATGATATTCAGGGCAGCAGTTTCAGGGCATGATGTTCAGGACATGAGTTTCAGTGCAGTAGTTTCAGTGCATGAGATTCAGGGCATGAGTTTCAGGGCAGGAGATTCACGGCTTGAGTTTAAGGTCATGAGATTTAGCGCATGAGATTCAGTGCATGAGTTTCAGGGCAGAAGTTTCAGGGCATGAGGTTCAGGGCATGAGTTTCAGGGCATGAGTTTCAGGGCAGGAGTTTCAGGGCGTGTAATTCAGGGCCTGAGTTTCAGGATATGAGATTCATGGCATGAGTTTCAGTGCAGGAGTTTCAGGGCATGAGATTCAGGACAGGAGTTTCAAGGCATTGCATTCAGGGCATGAGTTTCAGGGCAGGAGATTCAAGGCTTGAGTTTAAGGTCATGAGATTTAGCGCATGAGATTCAGTGCATGAGTTTCAGGGCAGAAGTTTCAGGGCATGAGATTCATGGCATGAGATTCAGGACAGGAGTTTCAGGGCATGACATTCAGGGCATAAGTTTCAGGGCAGGAGATTCAAGGCTTGAGTTTAAGGTCATGAGATTTAGCGCATGAGATTCAGTGCATGAGATTCAGGGCATGAGTTTCAGGGCATGAGATTCAGGGCAGGTGTTTCAAGGCATGAGATTCAGGGCATGAGTTTCACTGCATGAGTTTCAGTGCATAAGTTTGAGGGCAGGAGTTTCAAGGCATGAGATTCAGGGCATGAGTTTCAGGGCATGAGATTCAGGGTAGGAATTTCAGGGCATGTGATTCAGATAATGAGTTTCAGTGCATGAGATTCAGGGCATCAGTTTCAGGGCAGGAGTTTCAGTGCATGAGTTTCACGGCATGAGATTCAGGACATGAGTTTCAGGGCAGGAATTTCAGGGCATGACATTCAGGGCATGTGTTATAGGGCAGGTGTTTCAGTGCAAGAGTTTGAGGGCATGAGATTCAGGGAATGAGTTTCAGGGCATGAGTTTTAGGGTAGGTGTTTCAGTGCAAGAGTTTCAGGGCATGAGATTCAGGGCATGAGTTTCAGGGCAGGAATTTCAGGGCATGACATTCAGGGCATGAGTGTCAGGGCAGGAGATTCACGGCTTGAGTTTAAGGTCATGAGATTTAGCGCATGAGATTCAGTGCATGAGTTTCAGGGCAGAAGTTTCAGGGCATGAGATTCAGGGCATGAGTTTCAGGGCAGGAGAATAAGGGCTTGAGTTTCAGGGCAAGAGATTCAGGGCATGCGTTTCAGGGCATGAGTTTCAGGACAGGAGTTTCAGGGCATGTAATTCAGGGCGTCAGTTTCAGTGCATGAGTTTCAGTGCATGAGGTTTGAGGGCAGGAGTTTCAAGGCATGAGATTCAGGGCATGAGTTTCAGGGCAGGAGAATCAGGGCTTGAGTTTCAGGGCAAGAGATTCAGGGCATGAGTTTCAGGGCATGAGTTTCAGGACAGGAGTTTCAGGGCATGTAATTCAGGGCGTGAGTTTCAGTGCATGAGCTTCAGTGCATGAGTTTGAGGGCAGGAGTTTCAAGGCATGAGATTCAGGGCATGAGTTTCAGGGCAGGAAAATCAGGGCTTGAGTTTCAGGGCATGGGATTCAGGGCATGAGTTTCAGGGCATGAGATTCAGGACAGGAGTTTCAAGGCATGAGATTCAAGGCATGAGTATCAAGGCAGGAGATTCACGCTTGAGTTTAAGGTCATGAGATTTAGAGCATGAGATTCAGTGCATCAGTTTCAGGGCAGAAGTTTCAGGGCATGAGATTCAGGGCGTGAGTTTCAGTGCATGAGCTTCAGTGCATGAGTTTGAGGGCAGGAGTTTCAAGGCATGAGATTTCTGGGCATGAGTTTCAGAGCAGGAAAATCAGGGCTTGAGTTTCAGGGCATGGGATTCAGGGCATGAGTTTCAGGGCATGAGATTCAGGACAGGAGTTTCAAGGCATGAGATTCAGGGCATGAGTATCAAGGCAGGAGATTCACGCTTGAGTTTAAGGTCATGAGATTTAGCGCATGAGAATCAGTGCTTCAGTTTCAGGGCAGAAGTTTCAGGGCATGAGATTCAGGGCATGAGTTTCAGGGCATGAGTTTCAGTGAAGGATTTTCAGGGCATGTAATTCAGCGGATGAATTTCAGGATATGAGATTCATGGCATGATATTCAGGGCAGCAGTTTCAGGGCATGATGTTCAGGACATGAGTTTCAGGGCAGGAGATTCACGGCTTGAGTTTAAGGGCATGAGATTTAGCGCATGAGATTCAGTGCATGAGTTTCAGGGCAGAAGTTTCAGGGCATGAGGTTCAGGGCATGAGTTTCAGGGCATGAGTTTCAGGGCAGGAGTTTCAGGGCGTGTAATTCAGGGCCTGAGTTTCAGGATATGAGATTCATGGCATGAGTTTCAGTGCAGGAGTTTCAGGGCATGAGATTCAGGACAGGAGTTTCAAGGCATTGCATTCAGGGCATGAGTTTCAGGGCAGGAGATTCAAGGCTTGAGTTTAAGGTCATGAGATTTAGCGCATGAGATTCAGTGCATGAGTTTCAGGGCAGAAGTTTCAGGGCATGAGATTCATGGCATGAGTTTCAGTGCAGGAGTTTCAGGGCATGAGATTCAGGACAGGAGTTTCAGGGCATGACATTCAGGGCATAAGTTTCAGGGCAGGAGATTCAAGGCTTGAGTTTAAGGTCATGAGATTTAGCGCATGAGATTCAGTGCATGAGTTTCAGGGCAGAAGTTTCAGGGCATGAGATTCAGGGCATGGGCTTCAGGGCAGGAGAATAAGGGCTTGAGTTTCAGGGCATGAGTTTCAGGACAGGAGTTTCAGGGCATGTAAATCAGGGCGTGAGTTTCAGTGCATGATTTTCAGTGTATGAGTTTGAGGGCAGGAGTTTCAAGGCATGAGATTCTGGGCATGAGTTTCAGGGCAGGAGAATCAGGGCTTGGGTTTCAGGGCATGGGATTCAGGGCATGAGTTTCAGGGCATGAGATTCAGGACAGGAGTTTCAAGGCATGAGATGCAGTGCATGAGTTTCAAGGCAGGAGATTCACGGCTTGAGTTTAAGGTCATGAGATTTAGCGCATGAGATTCAGTGCAAGAGTTTCAGGGCAGAACTTTCAGGGCATGAGATTCAGGGCATCCGTTTCAGGGCGTGAGTTTCAGGGTATGAAATTCATGGCATGAGTTTCAGTGCAGGAGTTTCAGTGCATGAGATTCAGGACAGGAGTTTCAAGGCATGAGATTCAGGGCATGAGTTTCAGTGCATGAGTTTGAGGGCAGTAGTTTCAAGCCATGAGATTCAGGGCATGAGTTTCAGGGCATGAGATTCAGGGCAGGAATTTCAGGGCATGTGATTCAGATAATGAGTTTCTGGGCAGATGATTCAGGGCAGGAGTTTTAGGGCATGTGATTCAGGGCATGAGTTTCAGTGCATGAGTTTCAGGGCAGGAGTTTCAGGGTGTGAGATTTAGGGCATGAGTTTCAGTGCATGAGATTCAGGGCATGAGTATCAGGGCATGAGGTTCAGGGCATGAATTTCAGTGCATGAGATTCAGGGCATCAGTTTCAGGGCAAGGAGTTTCAGTGCATGAATTTCACGGCATGAGATTCAGGGCATGAGATTCAGGGCATGAGTTTTAGGGTAGGTGTTTCAGTGCAAGAGTTTCAGGGCATGAGATTCAGGGCATGAGTTTCAGGTCAGGAATTTCAGGGCATGACATTCAGGGCATGAGTTTCAGGGCAGGAGATTCAGGGCATGAGTTTCAGGGCAGGAATTTCAGGGCATGACATTCAGGGCATGAGTTTCAGG